>NW_026863554.1:0-243849 GCF_026571515.1 Ruditapes philippinarum
CAAAAAATAGTAATATACATTCATTAAGTTCTTTTACTTTCAAGTTAAATTTCAGTTACTTAAGTTCTGTTTAACCGTGCTTTCTCCTCTAACGGAATGCCGTTAGGGCCATCGCCTATGAATGTGTTGATCTAAAGCGCGATAGTCGATAGTACGATGGTGAAAACGCGAAATCACGAAACTACGATGGTGAAAACGCGAAAGCACGATGATGAAAACGCGATAGTACGATGATGAAATCGCGACAGTACGATACTACGATGATGAAAATCGCGTTTCAGATCAAACCATTCAGAGGCGATGGCCCTAACGGCATTCCGGAATGCCGTTAGGGCCATCGCCTATGAATGTGTTAATCTGAAACGCGATTGTCGATAGTACGATGGTGAAAACACGAAATCACGAAACTACGATGGTGAAAACGCGATAGTGCGATGATGAAAACGCTATAGTACGATGATGAAATCACGACAGTACGATGGTGAAAACGTGATAGTACCATGATGAAAACACGACAGTACAATGATGAAAACGCGATAGTACGATGGTGAAAACGCGATAGTACGATGGTGAAAACGCGATAGTACGATGATGAAAACACGACAGTACGATGATGAAAACGCGAAATCACGAAACTACGATGATGAAAACGCGACAGTACGATGGTGAAAACACGATAGTTTATCGCGCTTTCATCATCGTAGTATCGTACTGTCGCGTTTTCATCATCGTACTTTCGCGTTTTCATCATCCTGCTTTCGCATTTTCACCATCGTAGTTTCGTGATTTCGCGTTTTCACCATCGTACTATAGACTATCGCGTTTCAGATCAACACATTCATAGGCAATGGCCCTAACGGCATTCCGTAACAATGCATCCTCTTACAAATTATTTTATGCTGCATTAATGTGTTAAACTTTTTGTATGACTTAAAATTACGTTGTCGATACTCATGCGCAACACACAAGAAACAATTTACAAAATTGTCGCCCTTGCACATATTTTGAGAATAGCGTCAAGTTAGCGTAAAAAAGACGTTAGCTCTGGGGTTTTCAATACGCTATACATTACCCACAAAGACAGCTGCTTTTTAACAGCGAAATATTAAAAAATATTTGATTCAGATTTCAGCTATTTAAAAGCGAAGACGAAATGTTGTCTTTAAATTGTAGAAAAGGTATATTTTAAAAAAAAGAAACAAAGATGATTGAGAGTATTATAGTGGACATGTAGCTCTATTTAATGCAACAGGCTTACCGAAATCGATTTTCAAATTAATGTTTTACTCCGTTTATGTATCTTAATTAATTTCAACGAATCAAGTAATATTTTTCTGCAAAGTAATTTTCTAAAAATGAAAATCAATTTTCTTCTAATCTCAGAATTGCTATACCAGTCAGAGATTGTCAGGACAACAGTGAACTCTTTTGTCATTTCAAACACAGTGATGGCGTTGGAGACGGTCATGACAAAGATGTTAATAAATCAGATGTTGATGCTGATCAAGGAACGGAAGTTGATGCTTCGTATCACGGCATTGTAACCTACTAGTATGCCAGCGTTCTAGAAAAACAGAAAGCTGGAGCGTCGGGCCGAAGAGGAAAGGGAAATTAATTGTAAAGAAATCCGTAAGAGTCGATGAAGGAAACATGGCACGTAAGGTAGATAACTTGTTAAGTTAATTAAAAAGCTAGAAAGCATGCGGTGAAACGAACCCGTTCATATTACGAGTTTTGCAACAGTGTAGACGCTTCCCTTAGACATGTAGAAAAACCGAAAGCCTACATCAAATATTCCGAAAGGGGAGATGGTGTGCAACGCGAGGGGTTTTACAGTTTTGGTGTTAGACCAGCAACTATTAAATGTAAAAGCCGGCAACGTGCCATTATTGGATATGGCTTACATGTTTCCAGCAGAAGTCACCTGCAAGAATATATTCAAACAATATCTTTAGCACATGATGATATGCTACGCCAAAAAAGCAAACGACAATTTTCGCCATATTTCAACTGTTAGCAATGCATTGACATGTCCAGATCCGAAACCATTTGAATGTGTGCACTGGATAAACTTAATCTATAAATTGTATATTTTCGTGCCTGTCAAATGTTCAAACAATAATGTTAACTTACCTGCAGAAAAGTTTTTAAACTACACAAATCCATCATGGAGAAATACAAAAAAAATCAGCAGACGACAATTGTTATGGATACCGTTTACTTCCGGTATACTGTCTGTTGACATTGAAAGATTCATTTGGCATTATATATTATTCCACATTAAACCTTTGTATAACAAGTACGCGATCAAGTTTACGCTTTCAGCATAGACAGACGTATATCTTTTGGATACTTAAAACCTAAGCTCACTACAAACGAGAAACCATCAAGCAGATCGTCTAATCCAGTTGGTGAATGTTCACGGTTCTCAAAGACGAGCACGCGACAACCTATATGCCAGCAGTAGCAGACGATCAAAATAATTGCAGAAGACAAGCAAACAACGGGATATGAAAGAATCATTGACGGATCCTTTTGGAATAATGTCTGCTTACTGAAACAGCGAGATTCATTCTAGTTTTTTTTTTAATTTCTAAAATATAATTCATTCACGGAGCTAGACTATTTTTAAACACAGCTATAATATAGTATTTAATACTAACTAATTTTAATATGTTGTATACAGACAATAACTCATTTTAGATATAGGCGATCCCGGGATTTTCCCCCCACCGAAAATTGTCCGGTTTTTTTCGCCGTACTTCGGTAAACTCTGACCTTTTCATTATTGAAACAACAATAGATTTAACCAAGTGTTCTTTTGTTAAAATAAATATGGCGGGGTAAAATTCCAATCGCAACTTTTCGGCCCTTTCCGTCTGCTTTCGGATAAGGACCTCGGACACGGACGGGTATAACCTACGCTAAGAAACTAAACATGTAAACAAATAGTAATATACATTCATTAAGTTCTTTTACTTTCAAGTTAAATTTCAGTTACTTAAGTTCTGTTTAACCGTGCTTTCTCCTCTACGGAATGCCGTTAGGGCCATCGCCTATGAATGTGTTGATCTAAAGCGCGATAGTCGATAGTACGATGGTGAAAACGCGAAATCACGAAACTACGATGGTGAAAACGCGAAAGCACGATGATGAAATCGCGACAGTACGATACTACGATGATGAAAATCGCGTTTCAGATCAAACCATTCAGAGGCGATGGCCCTAACGGCATTCCGGAATGCCGTTAGGGCCATCGCCTATGAATGTGTTAATCTGAAACGCGATTGTCGATAGTACGATGGTGAAAACACGAAATCACGAAACTACGATGGTGAAAACGCGATAGTGCGATGATGAAAACGCGATAGTACGATGATGAAATCACGACAGTACGATGGTGAAAACGTGATAGTACCATGATGAAAACACGACAGTACAATGATGAAAACGCGATAGTACGATGGTGAAAACGCGATAGTACGATGGTGAAAACGCGATAGTACGATGGTGAAAACGCGATAGTACGATGATGAAAACACGACAGTACGATGATGAAAACGCGAAATCACGAAACTACGATGATGAAAACGCGACAGTACGATGGTGAAAACACGATAGTTTATCGCGCTTTCATCATCGTAGTATCGTACTGTCGCGTTTTCATCATCGTACTTTCGCGTTTTCATCATCGTGCTTTCGCATTTTCACCATCGTAGTTTCGTGATTTCGCGTTTTCACCATCGTACTATAGACTATCGCGTTTCAGATCAACACATTCATAGGCAATGGCCCTAACGGCATTCCGTAACAATGCATCCTCTTACAAATTATTTTATGCTGCATTAATGAGTTAAACTTTTTGTATGACTTAAAATTACGTTCTCAATACTTATGCGCAACACACAAGAAACAATTTACAAAATTGTCGCCCTTGCACATATTTTGAGAATAGCGTCAAGTTAGCGTAAAAAAGACGTTAGCTCTGTGGTTTTCAATACGCTATACATTACCCACAAAGACAGCTGCTTTTTAACAGCGAAATATTAAAAAATATTTGATTCAGATTTCAGCTATTTAAAAGCGAAGACGAAATGTTGTCTTTAAATTGTAGAAAAGGTATACACGTATTTTAAAAAAAGAAACAAAGATGTTTGAGAGTATTATAGTGGACATGTAGCTCTATTTAATGCAACAGGCTTACCGAAATCGATTTTCAAATTAATGTTTTACTCCGTTTATGTATCTTAATTAATTTCAACGAATCAAGTAATATCTTTCTGCAAAGTAATTTTCTAAAAATGAAAATCAATTTTCTTCTAATCTCAGAATTGCTATACCAGTCAGAGATTGTCAGGACAACAGTGAAATCTTTTGTCATTTCAAACACAGTGATGGCGTTGGAGACGGTCATGACAAAGATGTTAATAAATCAGATGTTGATGCTGATCAAGGAACGGAAGTTGATGCTTCGTATCACGGCATTGTAACCTACTAGTATGCCAGCGTTCTAGAAAAACAGAAAGCTGGAGCGTCGGGCCGAAGAGGAAAGGGAAATTAATTGTAAAGAAATCCGTAAGAGTCGATGAAGGAAACATGGCACGTAAGGTAGATAACTTGTTAAGTTAATTAAAAAGCTAGAAAGCATGCGGTGAAACGAACCCGTTCATATTACGAGTTTTGCAACAGTGTAGACGCTTTCCTTAGACATGTAGAAAAACCGAAAGTCTACATCAAATATTCCGAAAGGGGAGATGGTGTGCAACGCGAGGGGTTTTACAGTTTTTGGTGTTAGACCAGCAACTATTAAATGTAAAAGCCGGCAACGTGCCATTATTGGATATGGCTTACATGTTTCCAGCAGAAGTCACCTGCAAGAATATATTCAAACAATATCTTTAGCACATGATGATATGCTACGCCAAAAAAGCAAACGACAATTTTCGCCATATTTCAACTGTTAGCAATGCATTGACATGTCCAGATCCGAAACCATTTGAATGTGTGCACTGGATAAACTTAATCTATAAATTTTATATTTCCGTGCCTGTCAAATGTTCAAACAATAATGTTAACTTACCTGCAGAAAAGTTTTCAAACTGCACAAATCCACCATGGAGAAATACAAAAAAAAACCAAACAGCAGACGACAATTGTTATGGATAACGTTTACTTCCGGTATACTGTCTGTTGACATTGAAATATTCATTTGGCATTATTCCACATTAAACCTTTGTATAACAAGTACGCGATCAAGTTTACGCTTTCAGCATAGACAGACGTATATCTTTTGGATACTTAAAACCTAAGCTCACTACAAACGAGAAACCATCAAGCAGATCGTCTAATCCAGTTGGTGAATGTTCACGGTTCTCAAAGACGAGCACGCGACAACCTATATGCCAGCAGTAGCAGACGATCAAAATAATTGCAGAAGACAAGCAAACAACGGGATATGAAAGAATCATTGACGGATCCTTTTGGAATAATGTCTGCTTACTGTAACAGCGAGATTCATTCTAGTTTTTTTTTTAATTTCTAAAATATAATTCATTCACGGAGCTAGACTATTTTTAAACACAGCTATAATATAGTATTTAATACTAACTAATTTTAATATGTTGTATACAGACAATAACTCATTTTAGATACAATTTATGTGTTTTTATTACGTACGGCGACATTGTATTTTCCCTCCGACATGTACATGTACTATTCCATTTTTTTGCAGGTATGACATCTCTCTAGCAGACGACACGTAAAATTGGAAACAATATGGCATTTTTCATAGCTTATTGTTATAGTTTTTATTTGTTTGGGTCGTCAGACCAAACAAATAATGGTAGCGAAATTTCAGAGTCTGATGCTGCCGAAAGTAGGCCGCTTTTTTGAAGCGGTTACTTCACTTTATATGTACAGTAACGCCGAAAAAAATCAGGGGAGATCACTGCGTAAAGATTGTCAAATGACAGGCGCATTAATTTTCAAGCAAAATAATTCCCGAATGGTCGAAGATTTCTAATATTGTTTTATCCTTTATAGATATACATGCTTATAATAAGCTCCATGATTATTAACATCTGTGTTAAACAACAGTTAGCGTCGAAATAATAAGGGTTACACACCCTAATTTAGAATAATATGGTTTTCTTCAGACCTTTTACATATAACTTCACCGTGGCCGAGGGGTCTGGAGTTCAAATCCAGGATGACAACTCTTTTTTTTCAAATTGTTTTAATCAAATAAACATTGAATTGAATATCAGTGTTGCAATTAGTCTTAAAGCCAATTAACTACAATTAAAACGCTGGAAAGCACTGGTGGCACTATACAAAAAACAAATTGGTTTATAATCTCACAACCTTCACCTTTCTGACATTCTGAGACCCAAACACATTCAGCGCCTTCTGTGCTTTGATTTATTGTTTTGCATTGGGACACATTTATTATTTATTCAAAGAGAACATTAATCAATGTAAAAATGGGTATAGCAATTAACACACATGGACTAATGTTTAGTATTACAAGCAAAAACGTTCGAGAAAAACAGCATCCACATTGGAATGTAGATGGTTACTGAGCATGATTTGTTGTATATTTTATGTACTTACTTCAGAAAAAAGAAGCGAACAGAGAAAATAAATTGCTTTAACTAGAAACATCAATTTATCATAGTTTATTTCAAAATGTATGTTTTATATTTACAATAACGGTGTAGTTTATTGATCGAAATCTTATAAAATAAACATATCGTCTTTTATGTATTGATTTATGTTTCCACTCCTCAGAGGTAAATTCTATATCGTATCAAACAGTAAGACTCTTTGTTACAAGTTAATAATGGTTTGTCTATTATAACTTGATGGTATTGATCATTTTATGCAACAGCTTTAGGAAATATTGTCACAGCTGCATTTTTTACTGACTTGAAATTGATTTTTAAGGTATGAGATGGCAATTTGATTATAAAAAATATAGGAATTAATGCCAGAAAAAAAAATATGATGGAACTGCTTTCTCTAATTTATAACCTAATGAAAGTAAACTCAAATATAACAATTTGTAGATATTTATTCTTTTAATAAAAAGTCGATACATTCAAGAATGAATTTGCAGTCAAGATTACTCATAAAAAGATAGCGACAATCTTGATTAAATATTCATTATTACATCGTTTGTAACCCGTTTGAAATCAGTCCGATGACCAAAACTTTAAAGTTATTACCGGGTAACGGTATATACGCCTTATGGGAAATTATACAGCCTGAATGAGAAAAATATGACCCCGACGCCAGTCGATTATTGATCCAATTAATGAAAACAATTTATATGAACATTTTTTGACACTGAAGTATCTAATACTAATTGAATAGAACTTAGATTTATGCTAAAACATAAAGAAACATATTTACATTTTGAACCGCGTCACGACAAAACCAACATAGTGCGTTTGCGACCAGCATGGATCCAGACCAGCCTGTCTGATCTACGGATGCGCAAGCTGGTCTGGATTCATGCTGGTCGCAAACCCATTATGTTGGTTTTGTCATGGCACGGCTCATTTATGAAATGATAACGTTATTGCAGTACAAATATGCAGAAGATACATTTATCATCAGTCATTGGTGGTCTTGCTGCTTCTTAATCTACATAAACATATTTTTATATTGTAATTAAAGACTCTGACATAATTAAACTTCCCTTCAGTGTCACTTCCCACTGATGACAAAGCAGACCTCATTCTTAGACTCTAAATCCCTCCATGAAGATATTGTCCAAATGAGAATCTGTGGGGAAAAAATTGGACATGGAGTTTCACGGGGGGGAATCACGTGACTTTGTATAGTAATACCCACGAGAAAATGGCGACTGCTGAGCCCCGGTAAGTACCTTATTATGTTAAATTAAGGTGACAAACGTTTCTTAAATCAAAACAAAACCTAGCGTATCATATGCGCGTTAATTTTCTTCAAATGACAATACAAAGTGCATTATCGTACGTTTTGTGGTTTTTGAGAACATTGTTTGAATTGTGTGAAAATTGCACATTCAGCGATAGTAATTCGCACGAAGCGATATAATTTGGTACCAAAATAAATGAAAATAAACTTACTTTCTGCACTTAAGACACAAAATCAATCATTTTATTGACATCTGTTATCGTAGAAGTTCATATAAAATATATTTTCGAAGGTCTGTAGCCTACAAATGTTCTTTGCAAATGTATAGTAAGTATAACGAACAATTTCTGGATAGTAAGTTACACGAAAACAAAATAGTAAGTTTCACGCACAGATTCCATTAGCATACATATACATTAAAAGAAAGTTAAAGTTCATATGTTAAGAGATAGAAAATACTTATTTCAATTATGCAAGATCAAATATTTCACATTTTTGTCTATAGGACGAATGCTTAATTGGTTGCTATTATGGGCGCATTTGTTGCCGATAAACTTAGTTTGGTTTCAAACCCGTTTTGTAAACCCTACATTTGTTTTTCAGTTTTTCACTTAAACTAAAACTGATTTAGTTGTTTTTAGAAGCGGAAACAAGAACCGGTTTAGCAAACTGACCAAACTGCCTCCAGATGCAGTTTGATCGGTTTAGGTTGTCCGAACATACATGCACTTTCCTGGAAAAATGGCGGCAGCCAAACATGAAGGAATGTTGGACCAAAATTCAAATCGGTAATTGACAAATGAGCATAATTTTTTAAACATTTTAAGCGGAACAGTAATGTTACTTATTAGTTGCAAAGTTGTATGACACAGCTTATAATGCTTTATAAGTATAACTTGTGATGTTGCATTTATAGACGAAACGTACTCGAGTCTCAACGTACCCAGCATTAAAAAGTCAAAGTAGAGATCTACTTAACATATATCACAAAATATTCTCTTCTATATTTTAGTTTTAATATTTAAAAAGTAGCTATTTATGTGATGAAATTAAGTATTCTTTAATAATTTACTTCTCACTCTCAGTCCTGTAATAAATTACGTTGAACTGTTGAATTATTATTTTCTAAGGATTCTTACTTTATTTCAGTATCACAGAACGAAGTATTGCAAAGCCCAAGTTTTCAGTGGACGAGACCTGCTGTTCTTAGGTTAATAGCACTTTATAAAGAGAATGAAGCAAAATTTCAGAAACCAGCTATTAAGAAAAAGACAGTTTGGCAAGAAATTGCAAACAAAATTACTGAACACCTGTTACCAGTAACATGGCAGCAGTGTGAACAAAAATGGAAAAACATGACAAAAGCATACAGAGACACAATCGATAATAACCGAAAATCTGGTGCTGATAGAAAGGAATGCCCTTTCTTTAAAGAAATTGGAGAAATATATGGGTACAGACCAAATGTTACTCCATTACATTGTGAAGGATCAATGGCTGAAGCTGGTGAAAGTGAATCTAGCACAGGTAGTGAAGAACCAGGAGCTT
Source organism: Ruditapes philippinarum (assembly GCF_026571515.1). Classification (NCBI taxonomy): domain Eukaryota; kingdom Metazoa; phylum Mollusca; class Bivalvia; order Venerida; family Veneridae; genus Ruditapes; species Ruditapes philippinarum. The sequence continues at coordinate 9,451 of NW_026863554.1, forward strand.
CTACATGTAGTTCACCAATCAAGAAAAAAAAGCAGAAAACAAGAAAAAACAAAACCGATACAGTAATACAGTTAATAGAAGATATGAAAGAAGAGCAAAGGGAGTTAATAACTGAGATAAGAAAGCAACATGAAGATAGAATGACAACTGAAAAACAGAAAATTGAACTTTTGTCAAAATTACTGAAAGATTGAAGTTAAGAAAGCTGGACAACAGTATTGCTTGTTTTAAAATGCTCAGCACCTAGAACTGATTGCGTTTTAATATGCTCAGCACATAAAATGGTATGGCTTGCTTGAAAATGCTCAACACTTAGAACAGTACAGCTTGTTGAAAAATGCTCAACATAAAGAAGAGTATCACTTATTTGAAAGTAATTTACACATATAACAGTATCACCTGTTTGAAAATGATCAACATGTAGTACGCAATCACTTGATTAAGTATCAGTTTGCTGGATTGTTAATGTGCTAATTCATTCTGATTTGGAAGTTCTGTCTGAAGAACAGACATTAGTGTTTTGAAATTTATAAAACCTTACTCAGTTTTCTTGTTAAAGTAAGATGGTTAGTTTTTAAAGTGTTCTAACATTTCATTTCAACTAGGCAGCAGATTACCTGCCAAATTTGTTTGCTAATTTTTGCCCAGTTTAAGGTCCAGGTGTTCTTATATCTACTTTGTTGACTTAATTGGTCATTTTGTGTTTCGTGCAAAGAATGCACCTGACTAACATTCTTTAGATATCCAAAATGTACAGTGTTTTTAAAATTAAATGATAAAAGTAATGATCTTCTCAAGTTCTGCCATAGACTTAATATGATTCAGTTATGAATTGTGCTCCATTCAAAACATGGCTTTAAAAGGATTTAAGAAGGAAATTCTGCGTGGTTTTATTAATAGTATAGTGGAAACTTCTTTATAAACGTATGTACATGTATAAAGCAAGTTTTCTTGACATGCTGTAAAAATTGTTGTGGCCTTCTAGTTTATTTTTTGTAAGATCAACTATACTGCAGTAAATATTATTAAAATGATTTTAGGAATTTCAAACCTATGGAATTTATAATATGCCCCATTGAACAGCTGTAGGGCGATATATGTGTGTTTTTCTGTGTGTGCTCACTTCTGCGAGTCGTATTAGCTTCATATCTTTTAAACTGCTTAAAGATTTTGAATTTATTTGTGTATTTGCTATTGAGATAATGTGTCCAGTACAGTTTTAAGCTATACTGACACAATTTCAATATAGTACTTGAGCTTCAAACTTCCACTTTACAATGGTTATATGTTAAGTCTCCACACCTTATCTCTCTTAACTGCCTGAAGTAATTTAGCAGAAATGTTTAACATAATGAAATGGCGTGTGTTTATTGGTCCATTCTTGTAACAGTTCAAGGTCATGCAGACACAGGGCAGAGCGCAAGTTTAAATGGTAAAGATATGCTTGGCACTCATCGTTGTTGTACACAGTAGCTGATACCAATACCTTTGCAGACAGAACTTATATATCTTTTAATATTTTAAGATAGACTTTGAATTTGCATTTTAGCAAATATCAGCTAAATGATGGAAACAAACTTCCTGTTGTAAGAAAACCAGTTTCGAAATTCAAGTATACTTGTTTTTATTTGAGCTTTATTTGATCATTTATTATTGTGGAAACTACAATCGTACGATGAACCCTTGTTTGTGCTAACAGTTTTTAATGCCCTTGTCTTTTTTAAAGTTTTAGGGTAAATTGACTCGACATATACTTTTTTTAGACATGTTTAGTTATGACATGTGAGTTATTTCTCAGATGTGAGAAGGTGGAAATTAATATTGTTCTAGATTTTTTTCACAACTGATCATATTTTCATTGGAGATTCTTTATTTTACTTTTAAGACTTGTAGGAAAAAGTGTACAGTGTACAAGATTAATTAAGAAAATTTCTTTTCTGTTACATGTGTTGTTATGTTTATAACATTCAGTTAAATAAAAGAGAAACACAGCTTATGAATGTTTTCTTTTTAATTTTGACTAAATCAGTTATGTATTATCTTATCTGTAAATAATACTGCCACTTGGTATACACCATAATGCATGTACTGTTCAAAGTTACAAAAGGTCGGCAATGGCTTTTCGTTTCACGTCAGCTGACGCACATGTTTTACAAATGTCCATAAAATTGTTGACCTCTTCGTTGTCCTCGGCGCTATCCGGTATGAATTCCAGGATGTCCTCAGCACTGTTGTACAGACAAAGTTGATGAAGACAACAACAACTTAGTACAACATGCACAATAGCTTTGATGTCTGTCAGATCCACAAATTTCAGTCTGCGAAAGCGTCCTTTCAGAGCTCCAAAAGCTCTTTCTATGCAGATTCTTGTTGAACTATGTTTGTAATTGTACCTTTTCTGGATTTCATTGAGGTTTCCAAAGTCCTTAAAAGGTACCATTAACCAGTTGGATAGTGGATAGGCTGAATCTCCAAGTAGATGTGTGTTGATGGGAAACATGTAGATTTCTTCACTTTCAGCTGCTGAAGCACTCTTGAATAACGGGGAATTTCTAAGGACTCGTGCATCGTGCACTGACCCAGGCCACCCGCAATATACATCTAAAAACTTAAGGTTACAGTCGCAAACTGCTTGAAGTATCAAGGAGGGTAACCTTTTCTGTGAATATAGTTTTCTGGGAATTCTGTTGGGGTGCGGATAGGGATATGACTTCCATCAATCGCTCCAATGACACCTGGAAAACCATTGATTTCCTGGAATCCATCTACAGTTCTATCAGCTGTCCGTTTCTCTGGCCATTTCACTAAATCTGGTAGCAAGTGTTTACAAATTTTCTCTGAAATTTCATGAATGCTTTTGTGAACAGAATACTCGCATACCCCAAATATATCTGCCAAAGCTTGATACGTCTGTTGTGTTGATATATACTTGACATATATTAGCAGTTTCTTTTCAACGCATATTTCCCCTTTACCTATGTATGGAATCATTTGTTCTACTAACGAGTCGAATGTTTCCCTACTGATTCGGAATCTGTCCTTAAAATCATCAACACTATAATATGGCAATACTCCCTCCACATAGTTCTGGATTCGTTATTTTCTTTCTCTAAATGTTGTGGTGGCAACAGCCATGCTACAAACTGTGTTCCTGGTTATTTTTTGTAGCAAATGAATATTGTCATCGTGTTCAGAACACATTAATTCTTCTAAAAATTAGATATCAGGATACATTGTCCACCATTTTTACTTGATAAACCCACAGTTTGGTGATTAAAACTAAACAGGTTTCAGGTTGATCCTAATAACACTAAACTGCAAACCTATAACATGAACTGGTTTATCGGCAACAAATGCGCTCTATTATAATATATCAAATGAACTTTGATGGGATTTGATATTACACGGCTCAGTGTTATTTTTCTGTGGCGATAGTAGTTCTTTGACCTCTGCAGTTTCAGGTGTGTCTTGGCCCTCATTTTACTGTAATGAACAAATATAATTGCTTGTTAATTGGTATGGTGATGTTTATTAACTGAATGCTGATCGATGTTTTTATATGGCGGTATTTGTTACATTTAGTCACTATGTTACTTAATTTATGAAAATATATTGAAGAATTCGCAAGAACAAAATAACTTCTTACAAAAAAAAACAACAAAAAAAAACAACAACAACAAACAACAATGATACAGTGATACAAGTTATGATTAAAGGCACATTGTTCCTCAGAAATCCATATTGTTTAAATTCTTTAGAAATGTCAAACATGTGTTTGATAATGTTTAAATAATGGATAAAACGTATGATAGTATTTTATTACAACTGAAAAAGGTAGCACTGAACATTATATTAAGTGATGTGTCGCTAAGGTAGCAAAATGTAAACAAAGTAGTATTTTGACTTCCATACGAAATACTTATTCACTAAAGGTATACCATTTTCCAACAGAACCAAAGATGTAAAAGATAGTTTGAGTATCTAGCAAATGAGTATGTTTTCGGAAACTGTAACAAGATACCAAAAATAAACAGTTTTTTTTTTAAATAAAAATGATAGCATTTAAGAGGCATAATGGACATTCAAAGAAAAACGAATATTTGAAATCAAACGGTCAAAGATATGAAGGCAAGTGGAGTAAAAAAAATATTTACATAAAACAATCTTAGATGCTGGGTTTCAAATCACACCGTCAATGTCGGGACACCTGAGTTAAAGCACCGACGTTTTGTTAGCTAGTTTGATGAAAGAATTCAAGGACTCTGGTCGGACTAGAATCCATAGCGGTGAGAAGCATGTGTATAAAAATCAGGGACTTTAAACACTCCGCCATGGACGCACTGAATATCTTATTTACTTACTCTATCACAAACAAAAAGTAAGAGTTTACGACGCAACACATTTGCACATGGTAAGAAAATAAACGTATAGTAATACATAACATTTTAACAAAACTTCTTGGGTTTATTTATAAAATCTGCCAGTGTAAGAATAAAATTAATAAAAACTTTGTATACCAGTTCTATGATGGCATTAAATATCAATGTGAAATGGCGAATGTCTTCTCCTTTGCGTTTTTGGTCCAAATTGCAGATACTGAAAAATAAATGATGGTGTTGTAATATTTCCTTCTGCACAGTTATTTCTTTATAAATCTAGTTCTAAAGATAACGGATGTGGGTCCAGTCTAACGTGAAAAAGGGCCAAGTGTAACGTACATTGTTGAGTATCAATGTCAATGTCTCATTTAGTTATTTTAAGTTAAGTAATCTTTTATGAAATTATATGAATATGAATACATGTAATATGAAATAATATGAATTATTATTAAAATACTCTCTCGATATTTGTTTCTCTGTCACCGTAGACGGAACACACTTGCAAATTTGAAACCAAAAGAATTATAAAATAGTTTCGTCACATTTAAGTAAGCTATTGGAAACTGTGCGTTGATTTAAGAAACGTTTGTCACCTTAATTTAACATAATAAGGTACTTACCGGGGCTCAGCAGTCGCCATTTTCTCGTGGGTATTACTATACAAAGTCACGTGATTCCCCCCGTGAGTTTAATTTATTTAATTGCTAAGTCCTACACATAACAAGAAAAAAAACCAATATACCTTACTAGATGAATTCTTGACTCTCTTCCATTGGACCTTAGACTTTACCTATCATCTCAATTTTCTTATAATAAATTTTTACACCTTAAGAATTATAACAAATGCCCATTAGACCCTATCCTTTGTTATGAGAAATATTATTATTATAATAATGCTATTACATTATATTGTTTCTCAGATAATTTAAACCGATAAACAGTGTACAAACTAGCAGACAACGGGCTTTTCTTAGAGTTTCGAGTAAAGAAAACCAGTTGAATATCCATCTGTAAAATGGTTGGTAACTTTAACAAAAAAAATTAATATACCTTTGGTGTCAAAAGATATAATTATGTTGAAGTTTAAATTGATACAAAGCTAAGATTTCGAGCTTTTCATTTGTGTAAGAATTTTAAAATCGCAATAAACTGGCAGTTTCAAAATTGTGTTATTTGTATTCTTTAAGCTTTAACAAAATGTGCATATTATTATTTTAGTACCGCGTATCCTAAACCAGTGCCACGTATTTACAGAGTATATTTTTATACTAGCACCGTTTCATAAAATGGCGGCCAAAACAAAAATAATTTCATAAAATAATATTTTTTTCTCTGAAACATTATCTAGATTCTAAATATGGCAACCAAAAGAAAAAGAGATGTTGAAGAAGATGCTTTGTCTACGCCAGCATCAAAATTTCAGAAGCAAGACGAAGGTAAATGGCAATAAATTACAAAAAATTAAAGAAAATTGTTACAAGGAAGTGGCTAGCCGGCCCGTACGGCTAGCCAAAAGTTCTAGCCGTACGTGAGTCACGTACGACTAGCCAGGACACACTGTCTTCAGTAAAGAAAGTACGTACTTTAATTGTCATCTCAAGACGTCGAGATAAAATAGCGTTTGGTTGCAGTTAAATAACATCAATTGAAATAGTTTACAAAATTTTGATAATAATCCTTTTTTGTTTCATTAAGTTTAATTTTTAAATAAAAAAAAAACAAAAAAACGAAAACAATTGTTGTTGGGCTCTGATAATTGCGTCAATTACCGACGGTATAGAAGTTTGTCCATCGTCCATCATTAAGGAAAGTTTGCATTATTAAATTATTTTTTCCTTTTCACCGTTCACAAATCATAAGCATGAAAATTAAGGACGTTATAACATGCAACTTTGACACTTAATTTTATTGAGATAGAAAATATTAGATTATACAATGCTTACTCGTATTTTTTTTTTTGCAAAATTGCGGAGCATCTTTATTAAAGTGAACACACTAGGACAAATGCGGAGATTTGATTAAAATCGTCGTTTAAAGACACAAAATAACATATGCATTTTCGACTTCCATATAATTTTGAAAAGTGCCGTACGGCTAGCCAATACAGTGTGTTCAGGCTAGTCGTACGTGACTCACGTACAGCTAGAACTTTTGGCTAGCCGTACGGGCCCGTACGGCTAGCCACTTCCTTGTTACAAAGAGATATGTGGCTATAATTTAGGACCGGTTGTTTACAATAGTTGAGATGGAGATATTATTTTTCCTAGTTACACATACAATGATATAATTTTCTTAACACTATATAGTAATAGAGGGGCTGTCAGGTGTGGAGTGTATCTTGAAAAAACAGCATAGTTGTGATAATTGTCTGATGATTTACACAGACACAAGTTTGGAGTATAGACCCCGCCCTTCTCCGCCCATGAATAATATGAAATTAGGCAAAGCCTATAAACAGGGAAGTCGTTAAAAAAATCCTTTCATTCTTTCCGTTTTAAAGGTGTCATTCGGTGTTACATGCACCGCTTCCGTTTCACTAGTCAAAATATATTGACGTGCCAAAGCTTGATTCTGAGATATTTTCGTTCTGGGGCAGAATCTCGCTTTAAAGGCGAGATATTGCCCAGACAGGAAAATAGCACAATATCTCGTCGCGCAGTACAATTAGTTGGACTACCGTTTCACTCGACGATTATTATTAATCCGAAAAGTTGAGATTTGTTCCTTTATCGGAATACCCCGCATATTATCATTGAGTTACATTGTAAATGGCGGCGCCCGACTAGAACTGACACTGAAAATTTCATTGATAGGTATAGAATTCTATATATTTTTTAACTGTTTTTTTATTTGATTTTCTTTTAAATATACATGTGTAGTCTATAGCCGGGCAAGCCAAAGCCCGGACCCGCTTTGCGGGCCCGGTCTTTGACTTCCCCGTATAAAAAATAAAAGTATTATTTATTACAAGAACACGTCCCTCACCGCTGTAGGTTCGATGCCCACTCGGGTCGAAATCTTTCATGTGAGGAAGCCATCCAGCTGGCTTACGGAAGGTCGGTGGTTCTACCCAGGTGCCCGCTCGTGCCTGAAATAATGCCCGAAGGGGCACTTGGGGTCTTCCTCCACCAATAAAGCTGGAAAAAAATCGACAAAAAAATCTCGGCGGGACGCTCTAGGATGGCCCGACTTGAGTGTACGGTCGCCCATATGGCCTTTTCGGCGGCGACCTTAAATAAACGCATTAAAAAAAAAAGAAATTCAATAGCAACTACTCGCCCCTTTCCGTCAGTCTTCTTGATTTGGTTTTTGTACTGATTAGGGGATGTAACCGCTGCGGGGATTTTGGTTTCGGCATAAATGAAAGCGCAAAACAGTGCCGAAACTCATTCCAGTCGTCTCGCATCAAAGGAAAGCCTACATTGTTATCTTTATGAAATTATGATATTTTAGGGACTTTAAACGTTGTTAAAATAGCGGAAAACAAGTTTTATGTTCAAGACATGTGACCAGGTCATGATAATATGCAAAATATTTTGACGTACGGTTTGCACGATAAAAATAGACATGGTGTATACAAGTGCGAATCAACAAAAGGAGCCACGCAGATAACTCCAAGTGTCTGTGATGATTTATGGTTTTAGAAATTATTCTTTGAACAAATATTTTCAATTACTTTTTTTACGGTAGATCTACAGTGTTTCCCATAATTTTGGGACATACTACCATTTTCCTAAATAAGCTTTTTCTCTGTGCAAATCTGAAAATCCCATCCCCCTTACTTTGCTTATTGTTCATCAACTGCAGCAGAGACTGTCAGACAGCTCAACATATTTTAGACATGATGGTGATAATAGATATCATAAGGGACTTCTTCTTTTTTCTGGCATGGGAGTCCCAAGACTCCTATTTTGAAAATCCTAGTGAGAACCCTGCTTCTGCCCTAAATTACACTTCTGATACAGTGGTGTTAATGGCCGAGTTGTTTACACACCTTTGTGTTTGGAAAGTCACCATAGGACCTCTACTATGTTGGTGCGATGTAAAACCGAACAAAAATGGTAGAAATTAATTATGTAGAAAATCAGCAAAAACAAATTATCATTGAATGATCATAATGATGATAATATAAAGTAATTACTTTTTTAGAATCAATTTTCATAATTCTGTTAATTCATCATGTTCAAATAAGATACAAACAACATCTACATGTATGATAAGAGATTAACAAATATAGACTCACTTGGAACACCGCTGACTTGGTTGAACATCACCAATTCATTTAGATGTAGATAGAACAGTACTACATGTAAATACGTGCATTTACTTACTACATGTATAATTTATACTGTATTGAGCAACTTGGTCCGGGAAAGATCTGTTTCATAGAAAAAAACTATGGTTGTTATTAAATCATTACATCTTTTACCTAGGAGAAGGACACATGACATGTGTCTGTCACTGGGGTACAATATGAAAACAGTGTATGTGCGTTACGCTTGTTTGGTACAATGTACAACTAAAATGGAATTTATTCTAGTAATTTGACCTGCTTGATGACAAATTTCTTGCAATGTAAAATTTACATTAATTGTTAAGAAAATCTTTTAAATATTTAAATATGTTGACAGCAGAGGAAAAATCCTTAAGCTTCTACTATTTATTAACACACAGTAATTGAATTTTCTAACTGTGACAAATAGTCATAACTTTGTTAAGTAAGTTCTTGCGCTTATCTTTTGCAGTGACAAGATCGGGGAGAGTGAGGAAGAAGCCTGCTAAGTTTGTAGAAGAGAATAAAGAAGAATCCGAAATTAAGCCAGATGTTGCAAAGCTGCCACGTTCTCCTCCAGTGCCTCGTGTCCAGCAGGTAGAGATTGCAACAACACCACCAGTCCCTGCAGCAAAAATTGTGATGGTTCCAGTGAAACAGGAAGTACAAACACCATATAAAGAGGATGCCTCCTCCAATGATGAAGATTCAGGAAAGCCAGGTAGATCATCAAGGGTGAGTTTCTACTTCATTGCATCAAATACATGTATTGCTTAATTAACCTGTCAGAACAGATGATTTAGGTTTGTAGTGTAGATTCATATACTTCAATAATTGCCAAGGTTCTCTTACACTGCTGGTTGGATGATTAAAATTATTCATATATAATTATAATTAATTTGTCAGCATTGCAGATTTGCATAGTGGTCTGCTTCGAAAGTCCCTAGGGTCAAAATTTGTGACACCCGATCGTTATTTCTGTAATATAGAAAGATATTATTAGATAAAAATTTAGGGAAAAATAAGTAAAAAGCATTTGATTGACACTGGCACCCCTTGATAACATTTACATGTGAGTTTGGTCAAAAGTTTCAATCTACAATATAAACAGGCTTCTAATATATAACACTCATCACTAGATGAAATTGTTGATACAGATAGATAAAATTACCCCAGCCACATACATATACAGTGTAACTTCTGAAAACCGAACACCCACGGGACTTGTCAAAAAGTTCGGATTTCAGAGGTTTCCGGAATTCAGAGGTTTATGATAATGCGGACAAGACTAAGCCACTTAATATCACTAAATGTCAAGGAAGAAGTGGCCTTTACTGTAATATCATATATAATAGTCTTTTAATCAAGATAAAGATGTGAATGAAAAGAATATATTTTTTATCTTACTTGCAAATGCTTTTGAATTTCTATCAGTTTGTAGAAATGTTGTTAATTGCATAAACTTACATATCGTCCGATGCTAGTTAATTAATTATTACATCAAATGCAATAAAATCCCTAAAGACTTTTGATGCATACATTGTCCAATTAATTGTCATTTAATCCGCTAATAAACACTTCAAATTAACTGACCGCCGTAAATTACTTTGATTAACCGCATCACTTCAAACATACCATTTCACAGTTTGTGATTTTTAACACGTGTCAATTTACACGATCACCGCTAATTAGTAAACAATCGATAGGGAGATTAAATCTTCCTGCAGGGTTTACAATGTATTTCACACCTTTGAATATTTCCGGTTTTTGGAGGTAAAATTGCATTGATTTGACTCTAATTTTACGAAAATATCGTCCGGAATTCAGAATTTAGAAGTTCCGGAATTCAGAAGTATTATTGTAATAGAAATTAGAAGGGAAAAAATCGGGACCGAAAAAATTGTTCGGTTTTTAGAAGTTTCCGGATTTCAGAAGTTCCGGAATTCGGAAGTTACACTGTACATAAAAGTAACCATTTTGTTAATCAACATCATTTAAAACAACAAAACTTGTTTCCGAATTTTAAAAGTGAAAGATATTAATAAAATTGTACACAGTTATATGTTTGCCTAAAAAATTATATTAAAAAGAACAATATCTAAATCTTAAAAAAATTAACTTAAAATGTAATAATGTGTAAACAAAGTACTGTAGTAGTTAAAATGCCTTTACCTGTGTCAATAATAAGAGTATACTTTTCTAAACTTTTAGGCGAGAAAGAAATCAGCCAAAGTATTGGAGATGGAGGAATTTGAAGAAGCTGAGAAAAAGCAGGTTAAGAAAGATCCCAGCAAGAAGAGTAAATCTCCAGTAGCACAGACAGGTCACGAGGTACAACAAACTGTCACTACCAACCTGCCAATACCAATTCTGAAGATAAAAGATATACCAACACTTCCAAAGGTTGAAACAGTATCACCACCTGGCAGTATCCATGTATCTCCGTCCCAGAAGTCGCCTGTTGCCGGATCTTCAAAGTCACCTATCATTGTGAAATCCCCAGACAACAAAGCAAGTGTTATAAAATTATTGCTGAGTTCTCCCACACAATCATCAAAACCAGCCTCATCTAACACTCCTATTGTTCAGAGTCCTCAAATGAAAGAAACAAAGACAAGTTCAAAGAAAACAAAAGCAAAATCGGTGACACCTGCTAAACAGGCATCATCAGATGATAAATCAAAGATAAGGCAAGTTCTTGAAATGTCAACAGGTGCGCCAGCCCCATCAAATATATCCATTATAAAACAAAGACTGAATGCTGGTCCAGATCCAACAATAGTTAAACCTGAACCAGGTGAAGTGGTAGTCGACAAGGCACAAGAGTTTGAAGAAATCACAGCTGTCCCTGTACCAATGATTCACAAAGAAACAAAGAGTAAAAGAGGGAGTAAAAAAGTTGCTGAAACTGATGAATCTCCATTCATGCCCCCGCCAGTACCTTCACCAAATGTTATACATGTAGGACCTATGAATATTGGCCTTGAGGTGAAACAAGAAACAGACTGCAAGAAAAAGAAAGGCAAGGTGAAAACTGAAGCAGAAATGGAAGAAGCAATGATCCATGAAGACTTTGGGCTAGACATGCCAGAAATCGAGCTAGGTGACTATATTTTTTGTTATTATGTTAATAGATGATAGTAACTTATAAATTACATAAAGTGGCTATTGTCTATGTGGTTATGTGGCTACTTTTTATCTGCCATATACATGTACATCATTAACTTGGTTTGTATATAAATTACTAAAAAGAGGGGAACATGATGTCCTTTAAGACAACTTATAGAATACAATTGCAATTCTTTTGTTAGATAAACAAGCATTCAGTTTGAAAAATTGATTTTCTATTTTCATTTATTATTTTTCATTGTTATTTTATAATTGAACTGCCATGACAAGAAACAAGGAGATACTGGTTATATCATACAGATCAGTTAAGCCTGCATTTCCTTTATTCAAAATGCTTTTCTTCATATATTTTAGTACCATGCCCCTGTAGCTCACAAATGATATGGAAAGCATTTATTTTACACTCCTAAATTTTAGTACTGTGTTCCCAGTAGTTCTCAAATGGCACGAAAATACATTTATTTTACAGTGATTGATTGGCTAATTTTCTTTGTTTATTTGACAGGTGAACCAGGAAATGATTCTTTTATAGAGATGGAAGAAGATGATGGTCTGATGATTCCAGAGGAAGAAGTTGTAACAACAGAGAAGAAAGGAGCAAAAGATGCAAAGAAAAAGACAGCAAAGGGGAAGAAAAAGCTCAGTTCTGTACAATTAGGAGATATTCCAAACACAGGTAAGCTGTCTTTTATAAGTTGAGTATCAAGGATGCTGTGTCCTGTCTCAATGTTGTATTGTTCCTTAGTAAAAAGATTTATATAATATATAAATAAACTTATATAAGTGGTTACTTGCACTGTTCCAGTCTGTAAGTGATTTTGTTTTGAGGTTTTAAGTTAAGTACAATAGACATTATTAAAGTAACATAACAGCACAGAACCTATTCCTATCATAACTGTGTCATATATTCTCAATGAAATTTTCATCCTTAATATTATAATAATTGCTATGTTGTCTTGGTTTACTATCAAGCACTGGGAATAGTTATGCCTACAGCTCTCATTTATCTAAGTCGCATAATAGTTGTATTGTAAAATGTTAACAGATGGTGAATTAGTGATGGATTTTGCCAGAATGAAATCAGATGACAAGAAGAAGAAAAAGGAGAAGCCTGCAAAAGAAGAATCAGAGGTACTTGATTATTTTTTATTTAAACAATACAGCTATATCGTGACTGTTTGTAATCAGTAGTGTATGGACAGATACCTGCTGGGTACCCTTAGTACTGGCAGTGCGGGGTATTAAGCATTGATATTTACATCTGACTACTATCAGGTATCAGATTAGGAACTTTTCCAGAGTGTTTATAATCCAAAATATAAAATCCCAGCTATTCCACTGGAAAGAGTAGGAAAATGTGTCAGAATTTGCATTTGATTGGTGTCTTATATATTTGATTGTTAAACTCATCCGTTAATTCTTTCCCTGATAAGCCAAATGTTTATTCTTCCCCTAATAAGCCAAATGTTTGTTTTGAAAAGTTGTATAAACCAGTAATTTAAATTATGTTTTGGTAGTTGTTATGTAAGCAAGTAATAGTACCTTATAGGGGCATATTGTTTGTATTTTTTAGGCAACCAAGAAAAAGAGAGCCCCAACAGCTTACATGTTATGGTGTACTGCTAACAGACAGCGCTTAGTGAACGATAATCCAGGCATAGGTTTGTAGTTTTATAATTACATACCCCTCCCCTAGGAAAAAAAAGTAAAAAAGATCATGTTTCCTTCATTCCCCCATTTTGTTAGTTTATTCATGTGTCTGTCCCACTTTGTTTTGGTTAATAAGTATCATTTGACTTTCATAGTATGATCACAAATTCACAATAATAAATAAGGAAACCTCTGTTGTTTCTGTGGCAAGAATGTAAAAGGTTATGGTCTCAGTGATATTTAAATTATTCAATGTTTCAATCATTTCCTGCCAATAAATAGTGTGCCATCTGTACCTTCTTGAAAGGATGATTGTCATTTATTAAGTATAGAGGACATATTTATGAAAGATTAAGATTTATGCATCTCTAATATTAAAACCCCGACTCTTTGCTGTTCAATCTCTTAAGTGTCATTACACCTACAGTTTTACAATTTATTATTCGTGTAGTTTTTATTATACAGAATTTAATGTAGATCCATTTATGTCTGGATTTGTTAACATTTATCTGATGTTTCTATAATGCTCTGATTTACTTATGTATTCTCATTTTGTAGATTTCTCAACCATCAGTAAAACATTGGGGGAGATGTGGTCTACATTATCTGAGAAGGATAAGATGGTATGTGTCTAATGTTAAAGTTCTCACTAGGCATTACTTAATGGTTCCATTTAAGTACATGTATAATGTAGGTATTGGATAGACAGTGCATTTATACTTTAATAATTTTTGGTATTTCTGTACCAAGATATATGTTAATAACTATAAATGTCATTTTCAGAGAAATGAAATTTTGATACTTTTATTGCAGACATTTATTGAAATCTAGAAAGTTATTGCTGAAAATGTCTGATTTGTGTTTAATGCATTAATGTTTTACAATTTAAATAATATTTGAAGGAAGAAACGGAACAAAATGAAACTTTAATGCTATAGATCTATATACTATGCTCGTATTTGGGTAAAATACATTTTTACATACATTGTACATTTGTTGAAGAAAATTTCTTACTGCATATGTATGATTTGAAGAATTGCAAAAACTAAATGTTTGGAAGCTGCATTCCCTATTATATATTTATATTTAGAAAAAGCAATATGTATTTCTTGTATCTACTGTTTCTGGGAATGGACAAGAAAAACTGTAATTAGTCCCCTACCGGTTTAACCGGAGGGGACTTTAGGTTTACCCTCCGTCTGTCCGTCTGTCTGTCCGTCCGTCAGTCCGTCCGTCCACAAAACTGGATCCCGCGATAACGCAAAAAGTACTGAAAATATTTTTATGAAACTTGATATATGGATAGATGGCAGTATGGAGATTATGCACGTCTTTTTTTTTCTTCCTATGTTGAAAATTCTGGTTGCTATGGCAACAAATAGTCTGAAAATATGGCAAATTTAACACATAAACTGGATCCAGTGATAACTCAAAAAGTACTGAAAATATTTTTATGAAACTTGAAATATGGGTAGATGGCAGTCTGGAGATTATGCACATCTTTTTCTTTTCTTCCTATGTTGAAAATTCTGGTTGCTATGGCAACAAATAGCCTGAATTTCAAGATTTCTGATTTAAATTTTTCAGCTTTTTCACTATATGTTCTTTATTTCTTAAGGTGTTTACTTCAAACTTTAAATATATGTTTCTGGTCATCAACCACATCATATGTGACAATGTTTATAACTCTAGCACAAAAAATATCAGTATTACCTCCCTTGAACTTAGATTTTTTAGGGGAAAAAATGTTGTCTTTTTTAAATAACTTCTTTATTTCCTAATGTATCTACTTCAAACTTCATATATATGTTTCTTATTATCACTCGACATTTTTGAGAAGGTTAAATACTCTAGCAAGACTATTTCCAGAATTAAATCCCCCTTGAACTTAGATTTTTTTCGAGAAACTGGTATTTTCACTCCAACTTCTTCATTCCTTATAGGATTTACTTTAAAATCCCACGTCGTAATAATATGACAAGGTTGTATAAACATAATTTCCTTACTAAGCATGGAAACTTAACACATTACTGTGATATAGACAAACTTATTTTATTATGTTTTGTGGTTGATATTTTCAAATACAGACTTCATTCTCAAATTCATTATAAATGGCAATACACAGGAGTGTATGACAATTAAAGAACTTTTTGAGGGACCGGTAGGGACTACTGTATTGCCCGCAATACTATCAAATGCTTGTTCATTTATGATTTACATATGAATATTTTCGTAATTTCCAGGTATGGAAGAGAAAAGCAAAGAAAGCAGCAGGAAAAGGGTCAACTCTGATCACAACTGGTAAAGCTAATGTACCAAAGATCCCAGGCTCACAGACCGTCACTACAGCCAGACAGATGGCTGTCATGTCACAGAAGAACGCTCCAACATTGGCTCAAGCTCTTCTTTCTGCTAAAAATGTTAAACAACAACCTATTGAAGATATGTCTACTCCTGTAAAGGTAGGTTTCAAGGAACCCCTTGGTTACATGGTTGCTTTAAGAGCTGTAGATTGACAACAGTTTGGGATAGAATCTAAACTACAAATTTGTCTTTGTTTTGTATTGTAGTAATTATAGTTTTGTAAGGTAGGGACTTAGAAAAATTTTTATAAAAAAAATTAAGCTTTATATCTGATGCCTGTAATAAGCAACATTATTGTTTTAATTCTGAAAAAGAATGATCCCAAAATATTTATATGAAAGAAATATGTTTGTATATATGTTTGGGCACTAAAGAGTTAAAATCCTACATAAAACGGCAAAATACTATTTTCATGTGGAACATTTTATTCTGTTTATGTACAATATTCATGTGTGTTAAATAACAGAGACATTCTAATATATGTTACAATTCTTTCAAAAAGGTAAGATTAAAGAAACATCATAATTTTATTTTTTCTCGTAAATTTTTTATAGAAAATATTTTATTTGATATGCACAAAATTGCTTTATAGTCTGTAAGTACTGTAATTGTTATTCTGTACAGCTTAGATTTCAAATATTTATTCTGTATTGCAGGGATTTGGAATGGAACCTGTTGACGTGGCTGCTCATTTGAAGATTGTTGGTGAATCTCTGAGTATTATTGGCATGAAGTTACAAGAACATCGGGTAACTATAGCGTTATGATTACATAGAGGATATTTGTTTAGTTCATTGGAAGATCGGAATATACATTGTATTTCACCTATTGAACATCAAAAGGTATATTTCACGAGTGGCACAGCCACTCATGAAATATGAACGTTTGGTGTTAATGAGGTGAAATATATTTTGATCAGCCACTAAACTAAACAAATTTTCTTTTTATTATATGCAAAGAAACATTTATAAAAGACATCCTTACCTAATTCTTAATGAAAATCGTGCTTAGTTTACTGTTATGCATATAGTTACTGTTCCGGAAATGAGCATGAAGGTAGTCTGAGGTCTTCCTCCACCAGTAAAGTTTGACATCAAACCTAGATTAAGTCTAAGTTCAAGTATATGTGAAATACATGAGATTAAATTTTTGATAATTTCATTAGCTGTAATAGATTTTAGTTATCTACTGGAAACTGTGTTATATAATTAACCCTTATCATGCCAACACCGAGATATCCTGGATTTCATGTCCTTACCACAGCAGCCAACACCGAAATATCACGGATTTGTTAGTAATCCAATACACAACAGGGAATACACTAATCAGCAATGTCATACTGATAAGAAATAATTACCAGTGAATGCAGGAGAAAATATCTTAATTGTTTCAGTAATCTTGGGTCAAGTTAAACATAAATTATCCAGAATGGTGCGAATGTTTTCAGTTTTATTCATTTGTAAAAAGTTCAGAGAAATGGCAGAAGGGCAAAATAGACAAATGCATGTGCAAGATGTCTTAGAACAATTGTTTGATGATGAAAATATGTATAATACTAGTTCTAAGTCTAGTGACACTGATAATTACTTTGATCAGTCAGAAAATGAGCAGGAATATATTGGGGATTTATTACATAATTTGCTTAATAATTTCGGTACATTTTTAGCTCGACTTTTCTATGAAAAGGGGAGCTATCCTACTCGCCCCGGCGTCGGCGTTGGCGTCACACCTTGGTTAAGTTTTTCGTACCACCCCACTTTATTTCAGAAGTATTACAAGTATGGCTTTGAAACTTACCATACTTGTTCACCATCATAACCTCCATCTACAGACAAGAGTACATAACTCTGTCAAGGTTTTTGACAGAATTATGGCCCTTTTTTGACTTAGGAAGTGTATTGAGCTTGGTTAAGTTTTTTGTACCACCTCACTTTATTTCAAAACCATTGGAGGTATTGCTTTGAAACTGACCATACTTGTTTACCATCACGACCTTCATCAACAGACAAGAGGACATAACTCTGTCAAGGTTTTTGACAGAATTATGCCCCTTTTTGACTTAGAAAATACATTGAATATGGGTAAAATCCACTTATTGCCTTAACCCTTTGAGATATTGCTTTGAAACTTTTAATGCTATTTCACATCATTACCCCCATCTGTACGCAAGAGAAGGTAACTCTGTCAAGGATTTGTTTTAAAAAATTAAGGCCTTTTATCGACTTAGAATCTTGGTTAAGTTTTTAGTACCAGTCCACTTTTTGACTGAACTGTTTGAGATATTAATTTGAAAGTTGGAATACTTGTTTACAATCATGATTCCCAAACATGTCCAGGAGAAGGTAATTCTGTCAAAGATTTTATTTGAATTATGGCCCTTAACTGTCAATGTTTTGTATTATAGGCAAGCACTAAAAAACTTAAAAAATCTAAAAAAATTCATTCCTATCCACTTGTTCACTTTACCATAAATTATGTCATATAAACATTGCTGTAATATTCAAGGGTATCAAACAACTAGTTCACTTTAAAAATACAGAGATTCTTGTATTGCCTTTTACTGCAAAAACTTTTTTTATTGGCAAGCAATAAAAAAGTCGAGCGCGCTGTCTTACGGACAGCTCTTGTTATATTTCTTATGATATTTGTAAGCAATTTATAAACTAAAACTCAATGAAATAAAATAAGTTTTATATTATTACGTAAACATTTTAATCTTCTTTCAAAAAATATATAGGTTTAAATATCAAATAATAATAATAAGGTAGAATAAGAGGTTTAAATCACCTAACCCCAATTAACCTTAACCCAGCTGCTGTTCACATAAATTAATTCGGCACTGCAGTAGTTAGCAGTGGTAGTTTACTCGGCATGATAAGGGTTAATAAAGCATAAATATGTTCATGTTCTTTTATATTACAGGGTCTGATTGCAGTCCAAGGGAGCTTATCCGTATTGTTAGACTCTATGCTGTGCACAGTTGCTCCCCTTATGTGTCTAACGTCAGTTTTACCAGAGACAAATGGCCTGCCTGCAGAAACTCACATGAAGAACTTGGACAATATTGCTTACATCATGCCAGGATTATGATGGAACAAATCACCCCACTACACATGTGTTCATTTTAGCTAAACTGTATCCCAATGCAGCTTCATGTTTATTGATAGGGAATACTCATGAATACAGTTTTACCTATTTAAAAGTTCAGGTGAAAAGGAGTTGACACAGTTTTGTGCTAGATGCAAAGAATGAGTATGGAATCTTGGAGGAAGAAGTTCAAAGGATATTGGTGGAATATTGACAACATTGATGTCTGCATACTGCACACCAAAACTTTCTCATTTATACTTTTTACAGTTGTTGTAACTTAGTGCAAAGTTATAAAAGTGATGGAAGACATTTGATGAAAATATTTTTACTATGGTCAGGTGTTAAAGATGATGATAAAGATGGTGATAGGTGGTGTTGATTATTGTACCAATTATTGTACCAAATAAAACAATGATTTAATCACTTAGATGTAAATAAAATTTACTAAGTTGAGATAGATAACAGGATGGGGTTTTGACAAAGTAACTAACAGTGTATTGACAGTAAGTTAATGTTCTACCCGCAATTTCTAATTATTCATAATACTATTTAATATTTAGTAAAGTATTTTTCATATGTAAGTCATGGGAAGATTACTGCTAAATAATTATAAATTAGGAGTACAAATTGTGTTTATAATCTTATTTTCAGGTCACTCAAAAAATATTTTAATCATTATTTTGATAGATTTTGAAATCATGAATATGATATACTTAAAGCAGCATGCCTTCAGGTTCATGCTAATTTTCATGAAAATTTTGAAAACGTTTTAAAGTGAAATATTGTGAAATGAACAAAGAAAATAATTTTTACTTTGCAAACGGCATTTTTTATTTTGATTTAGATCTGTGTAAATTTCCAAAAAGAGGTCAAAATATGCAAAAATACTCCTTACTGCATTTGTCCCTCAGTAGAAATATGGTGATAGATACTGCAAAATCAGTCATCAATCGCACATGACATATAAATTTTAACATGAATCTTTATATCTGTTTACTTTTGCTAAAATCCTATGCAAAAAAAAATAAAAAAATTTGATTTTCTATATTTTTCTATATTTTGGTTCATCTGGAGGAATGCAGCTTTAAGATATTTGTGTAATGGAACAAATTTCTTATAAAATTTTGGGTGTTAGTTAGTTTTTTTTTCTCAGCTTGTACTTTCTTTTTTACAATGTTTTACGCAATTGTTACTGATAGAAATGTTAGTGATTTTGTTATGACTTATTGAAATACTGTACATTTGTCATTTATCAATGTCATTCAAGTAAAATAAAACTTTCAAAGAATGTGGAATGGCTTTCATTTACTGTCTCAATATTTGCACATATTTATGATTTAAGTACTTGAAAACTTCTTGATACTTATTTCCTTGTTGATTCAATAGACATTATTAGTAGAGTGAAGAGAGATATTTAATTGTTACTGCCTGCATCCATCGTTTCTTTCAGAACCTGGTTACGGCCGCAAGAATTTCACAATTCAATTTATAATTTTATTTTTATGGTAGTGGTACATGAAAGCTACTGTCTGGACTACTTAGCACAGATTTAAGCAGAACTTTATAATTATGCATGAAAACAATGTTTAATTGTGAAACATCCACAGATGTGTTCTAAAGGCTGTGATCACAGAAGTGAGAACCTTCAATAACACTTTCCATTCATTCTAAGAACAGCGGCATATAGCCCACAGTTTTTGTCTTAATTGAGCATACAACAGGCACTTAATAAAATAACATTTTGAAAGGAGGAGCAAAGAATATGAAGACTGGGTATCGTAGACGATTTGAAAGGCATGCAACATATCATAAGGGTGATTAAACTGCATGAATACTGGAACCACCCAACTAGCAGGAAGTTTAATTCATTAAGATAATATATTTTTGAGCCTTTGAGAAACATATAAGTAAAGCATATATTAGCTGCAATCATAGGTAAACATACTAATATTTATTGTCAGAAATAGTTTTTATTTAAAACATTTATTTGGTATGGCCAATATGACCAGTGATGTGTCGGTGTTCTGCTAACTCCAACATTTCAAACAGAACTGAAACACAGACAATTTGTGGTGAATAGCCTCCTGTGAAACCTATATAACTGACGTCTATATATATCTTATAATTTTGCATGCGTGTCACTGTGTACTCTACTGGTCGGAGACCATCAACCGGACACTTTTGGAACATTTTTCCGTACAGATATCATAATTTTTAACCTAGAGACCAAAAAATTTGACACAGTTCAGCTAGGTTCTTCTCCTAACAAACAAACTAGTTTGTTTATTTCTGATTGTATTGACACTTATATCTGAGGCTCGACAAGGAGGGTATCAAATTTACCTAAATTGTCTACACTACAGTACCATGTGCCCGGACAGATATGTACATGATGTGATTTAATTCAGATAAAAGCTTGGGTGTTTTGGTTTTTGATTTGTAACATGATATACAATATGTCAGCAACAAATGCTGAAGTTTTGGATATTCTATTATTCACTCTGCAAATGATTATAGCTGGTATATGAGGTCAGGCATTGCTTTCTTGACCCCCGAATTTCAACGTCAACATTCTTGAAATAGACATTAAAATATTACCATTTACGGAGGTTGAAATAATTTTATTTACTTAATTTTAAAAGAAACATGCACTTATTGTTGATAAAAAAGTGACTGACAACCACTGAACAAAGAAAATACTAAATTAAGCATTTTCGGGACCGTCCGGGTTTGGTGGTTGTCCGGTTTTGGTGGTCCCCAACCAGTAGCGTTGAAAGATGTCAATCATTGATAACAACAATTTTTAGTGTGCGACAGACTATTTCTCGCAATCCGTACAAAAGTTAGAAATTTACTGTCACACCGCCCGGTCAAAATGGCGGAAGCAAGTGGAGAAAACAGTGAATTTGAGCCTTCTGTTCGAAATATCATAGACCAGACATCTTTAAAATGGGTATTTGTTGGTGGAAAAGGAGGAGTTGGAAAAACTACTTCAAGGTTTGTTCATATTTGTCAAAAATCAACAGTAACATCCCTCAAGTAACTTGATTTGTGTTGAAAATTTAACATTTGATATTTTGACAGAAATCACACGTCAGCATAGTCAGATATTCTATCTTGAGATTTGGTTTGTTTAAACTGTGCTTTGTCATTCTATACATTTATATACATTGATTAAACTAAATTAAATAAAAGGTTGAATTTACATTATTTGAAAAAGAATATTGAAGTGTTGAAATATTTAGTGTAACTGTTCAAAACTTCGACAAAGGATAAAATTATAGAATTAAGCAACATATGTATGTGATTTTAACATATTTTATTGCCAAAAATAAGACATATACATACATGTCATGTAGACAGTTACAATACAATGACATGACATATTTGGCAAAAGGGTTGACCCACAAGTTCTCTCAACATTAGCAACGGGTCTTCCCTATGTATGTGATTGATGTCTGAACATATTCTGACTTGTTCCAAGTACTTGTGCATTAACACGGGTTTTCCAGTTGAATAATGTTTGTATGAATTATGGCCCTTGAGTGAAAAAGGCATTTTGGCCTGTTAATGATTTTTGTGTTGCCTGCTTGACAGTCAAAGGGGGTTGTAACGGTGCCAGTTCTCTATATTAGGGTCAGTTGTGACCAAAACTAGGTTCAGCCCCCCAAAAAAACATGTGACAACCCTTATATATACAGAAAAGGGTTCCAAACTATGGAACCCTAATCTATACATAAAGGTTGTCATATGTTTTTTGGTCTGGACCTAGTTTTGGTCACAACTGACCCTAATATATAGAGTCCATGAACCATAACCTTTGTTCACAGTAGTCCAATATATCTGATGTTACGGGCTTGTAAAAGTTTGTCTGTCAAGCTTCTCAGTAGCTGATACATGCTACAAAGTTACAATGACTATATTAAGGGTCACTTCTATGTCTTCTGTCCATCAGTCACAAAACTAAAATGGAATTCTTGAAAAATTACAGGATTGATCAATACCTCAATTACTTGCATATAATAAAATTTAAATACTTGCATATAATAAAATTTAAATGGATTTTCCAGTTTATTTTTGGCTGAGTTATAGCAGAAAACAAAAATGTTTTGGCCTGTTTATGGTTTTTGTATTCCCTGCTACACAGTCCTAGCTTCAAAGCTACAAAGTAGCCGAGACACATGTGTATAAGGAACAAACAGAAACTGATCAATCACCCATTTATACAACTGCTCAGTTTTGGCCTGAACATATTTATAAATTCAAACTTATTATGCAACTAGTCACACATTATTAGAAACCTATTATGAAGTGTTTGAGGTATAAACTGTATTATTTGTTTAATATTTTTAAATTCTCTTACAGTTGCAGTCTGGCAGTTCTGCTATCAAAAGTTCGGGAAACTGTCCTCATCATATCCACAGATCCAGCACACAATATTTCTGATGCCTTCAATCAAAAATTTTCAAAAGTTCCCACACTTGTTAAGGGGTTTAAGAACCTCTATGCAATGGTAGGTAATTTTTACAACTAGGTTGCAGTTATATGTCAAGGGAACATACCATTTTTTCTGGGTTTTTTGTTTGTTTTTTGGTTTTTTTGTTTGTACTAAAGCCCAATGGACTGAATAGAAAAAAGGGAGAGTTAAATTTAGATAACAGCATAATAGTTTCACCATGAATAAAAAAAATCCATGTTATTGTTAAAAGAAGATTCAGATGCCAAATTATTCATATAATTCTTTCTATATTTTAAAAAAGAAAAAAAATGATATTATTGAACTGTTTTGTTTTACAGGAAATTGATCCAAACCTTGGTGTTTCAGAGCTTCCAGATGAATACTTTGAGCAAGGTAAATACTATTTTTATCTAATTTTAGTCAGCTATTCTCAGTCTTATGTCAATACGCTGTTCTTATAACACTTATGACAAACACAAAGTCAAACACACAATTAAAACATCCCATTGAGAATTTTTACATTATTAAATAGGAGATAGATAGCTTAATAGATAAAAATATTCAGACTGGAAGAAATTTTCTTTTTTCTTTTCAATGTTTTATATTCCAATGTTTTATTTACATTACTTTTAAAGACAGCTCTGTTCTGATCTGCCTATAGATTCTATTGTGTTGCCAGCTGTAGTTACACCATATAGGGATCACTTTTCTCTTGTCTGTTACAAAACTGGTCTGGATTCCTCAAAAATAACTGGTGCGATTTCATCCAAACTCTACAGGAATAACCAGTACCAAGTTTAGTTGTGCATATCTCATACATTTTCCTGGGAATATTTTAGATAATTTTTTAAAGTTTTGTCCAGTATAGTTCTCTTAAATTACTAATTTAATGCAATTTGAGTGAAACTTTTCAGGATTGTTCAGTACTTCAAGTTCTCGCCAATTTTTAATGAGTTTTCTGGTTGTATGATTTTTGACTGAGATATGGCCCTTGAATAAAAAGGGTTTTGGTCTGTTTAAGATTTTCATGTCTCCTGCTACACAGAAGCTGCAACATGCTACAAAGTAGCCACAACTTATAGGAAACAAACTGTCCATTCCCCCTCAATTCAACTGCTTAATTGGCTGTTATCAGACGACTTATGTGTTCACTGATCGCTCCTGTTTTAAATTGCATTATAGCAATAAAAATAAGTTTTTGATTATGCAATCATCTTCACATATCAAAATAAGCATAGTTAAAATTTATTTCACTTGATTTTATAAAGTGTCAATAAAGACTATGATGTTGATGTAAACTGTCTCCCCTGGGCTTTTAATAATGTGTATATTTATTAACCAGGTAAAGGAAGTGATGTTATAAAACCACAAATTATATCTGTAGATAAATAGGATAGCCTCTGGCATAAAAAAAATATTTATTATTATTTTTGATGAAAAAATCAATGATAGAGTGAAATAAACAGGAAGAGATAATCATACAAATGTATCTATTTTCACAAGGCTTTTTTAAACCATTTACAAGTCATGAAAATGCAATTCAAACACTTGATATTAAGTCTTTTTCAAATGTAGCTTCAAATACTGTAATAGTATATGTAGGAATTCAGATTGTTATAATAAAGTTATATTGGTTGATAACAGAATTTATTTTGTTATTTTCTACTGTCAAACTCTGAGAATAGTCAAGCACACTGTCCTACTCACATCTATTGTTCTTTTTTGTTGTTCTTTATTATATGCTTTAATTGCAGTGTCAAAATGCAAAACTTCTTTTCAGATTATTATACAATTTTTTTAAGTGTTGCTTTTTTTTCATTTTTAGACATGATGAGTATGGGTAAACAAGTTGCTACAGAACTTCTTGGTGCCTTCCCAGGTATAGATGAAGCCATGAGCTTTGCTGAAGTTATGAAGTAAGTTTATATCAGCAATTTATCATGCTGTATTATGATATAGAAATAGAAACATATTAAGAGTTTAAGAAATGCACTGGTTTTCTTTTTTGGGTCATTTTATAAAGATTTATACAGAATGTTGATATATTTACTCAGATGACTGCTCATACCTGATATAATGCTAGGAAAGGTACAATGGATCTGCCTCCACTAGTGAAGTTTAATAACTCAATATGACCGTAACAGTGCCAGTATGACTTAAAGATGAACCAAAACAATTAACATCAATTGAGTTTATCCTTTAACATTGATGTATATTTTGAAATAGGAATATTGTTAGAATTATATTGCATATGTAGTAATAATATTGAAAAAGTTTAAGAAATTAATTTATTCAGGGTGTTTGTCATTGTTTGATACAAATATGCAACTGATGTACAAGATATATTTAATTAAATTGTTACTGTTTCAGACTAGTCAAGAGTATGAACTTTTCTGTGGTAGTGTTTGACACCGCACCAACAGGTCACACTTTACGACTTCTGTCATTTCCTACAGTCGCTGAGAAAGGTCTCGGTAAATTATTGAGACTCAAGAATCAAGTGGGACCAGTAATTTCACAGGTAATGATAATTAATTGTCAATACTTTACATATTCTGAAAAGAAATAATAGTCTTATTGAAAACATAACAATTCATTACAGAACATAGAAAATCTGTTTTATAAAAGGAAATATTATGGCTGTTTTTGTAGTAGATATCTGATTGTTTAGTAAATTTGATAAGATTTTGTTAAGAGTAAAGTGCTATGCCAATTTGCCAGATGATGTGAACATGTATTGTAGAAATAATTATAACAATTTGCATTTGTTGTTCATTTTTGTGAGTACTTTATTATTAAAATCGTCAATAAGCTGTTCAAATATCAAAGTAAATTAAATAAAAATTGAAAATGTCCTTTTGCCTATTGTTCCTTATTTAATGGAGTGTATCTCAATTTCAATATGCAGTATATATATATATATAGAAATAAATGTGATACATGGATAATTTTTGAAAATAGTCATCTATATGCGATATATATAGTAATCAGTGTAATATAAATGGATAAACTTTGAAAATAGTCATTTATAAATGAGGCAAAGCTATATTCATTCTTGGCAGATTGTCTTTCCCCTTGTAGAACAAATTTAGAATTACAAAAGTAATAAATATGTATACTCTAAATCTGTATTTTTGGTGCTACTCTGTTACCGACATACTGTCAGTATTTTGTCATACAAAATATGACTTATTAAATTCATCAATGAAATTCAATGCAGACAAATAATAACATGAAGTACTATGATAATAATGCGTCCCATGCTATATATGTATTACAGATGGCAGGAATGATGGGAATGCAGGACATGAATGCAGAGGATATGTCAGGGAAGTTAGATGATATGATGGCTACTATAAGACAAGTTAATGAACAATTTAAGAATGCTGTAAGTACTTTCATAGTATTCCATGCTACATTGTATTTCTTTAGTTTAAGAATAGAACAATTTGAAATGAGTGGAACAAGTGTGTGAACAAAAATGCCACATAATTATTGATAACACATGCATATTGCTGCTACATGTGAATTTAGATCAAACTACCCCCTCATGAAAATTATTAAGTGCACAAATGAAGTGATTAAAACCAGCCTTACACACTGATTATCCACAGAATTTAGTTACATACAAAAAATTGCCTTTACTCAGTTTAAAATGCAAAAAAGAATGGTATAAATTTTTATTTATTTACAGAAAGCATGTTTACAGTATAATTGTTTTTATTATTATCCCACGCCGAAAGGCGGTGGGGGATATAGAAATAGTCTTTGTCTGTCCGTCCATCCGTCCGTCCATCCGAGCAATCATTTTGGGTTTAGGGGCTGTATAACAGTAAAGAGAACAAAAGAGAACAATAGGTTCATTCCGTAATCAAAGGGTTTAGGGGCTAGTAGCCCTTAAGAAAACAAAGAAAAGAACAAAGAAAATAGCCCCTAAAGCCAAAATGTTGAAACGTCCGTCCGTCCTTCTGTCCGACATTTTTGTCCGGTGCATATCTCAAAAAGTATTTGAGGTATCAACTTGAAATTTCATAGGTGGATAGACCTCATTGAGGAGGATTGTAGTGCACAAGAAAGATAACTCTACCCTGCCTAATTTTTGAGTTATTACCCTTTGTTATTTTTCAAAATTAATTTTTGTCCAGAGCATAACTCAAAAAGCCTTTGCGATATCAACATGAAACTTCATAGTTGGATAGATCTCACTCAGGAGGAGGTGTGCAGTGCACAAGAATGACAACTCTACCTTTCATAATTTTTGAGTTATTGTCCTTTGTTATTTTTCATACTTAATTTTTCACCTGAGTGGAGCATAACTCAAAAAGTGTTTGAGATGTCAACATGAAATGTCATAGGTGGTTAGATCTTATTGAGGAGGAATGCTGTGTGCAAGAATGATAACTCTTCCCTATATAATTTTTGAGCCAAAGCCCTTTGTTCTTTTTCATACTATTTTGTCAAAAAGTGTTTGAGGTATCAACTTGAAACTTCATAGGTGGATAGACCTCATTGAGGAGGAGTGCAGTGCACAAGATTGATAACTCTACCCTGCATAATGTTTGAGTTACTGCCCTTTGTTATTTTTCAAAATTAATTTTTGTCCAGAGCATAACTCAAAAAGCCTTTGAGATATTAACATGAAACTTCATAGTTGGATAGATCTCACTCAGGAGGTGTGCAGTACACAAGAATGACAACTCTGCCTTTCATAATTTTTGAGTTATTGCTCTTTGTTATTTTCAGCCATCAGTATTCACATAGGTTTCAAATCTGTAATCACTTCAGCCATCAGTTTTCATTATCAAAAGACCTCTTAAAATTGAATTATTCTGCTCTACTACATATACATTATTCCAATGAGCAAACACATTCGGCGAGGGATGGCCATGTTAACATGGCTCTAGTTTACTATTAGAATTGTTGACCATTTACTTACATACAAAAAATTGCTTTTACTCAGTTTAAAATGCAAAAAAGAATGGTATAAATTTTTATTTATTTACAGAAAGCATGTTTACAGTATAGTTGTTTTTATTATTTACTATTAGAATTGTTGACCATTATATACATGTTCCTTCTGTGGACTTTCTGCCAAAGTGGTAATTAGTTCCAAGTAGTCATTAACACAGTTTGATCATATGAGCCGTGTCACGACAAAATCAACATAATGGGTTTGCGACCAGCATGGATCCAGACCAGCCTGCGCATTCGCGCAGTCTGATCAGGATCCATGCTGTTCGCTATCAGTTTCTCCACTTGTTATAGGGTTTGTAAGCGAACAGCATGGATCCTGATCAGACTGCGCGGATGCGCAGGCTGGTCTGGATCCATGTTGGTCGCAAACCCATTATGTTTGTTTTGTCGTGACGCGGCTCATATGTTATTACAAAATTTAATGATCATTGCTATTTATAAATTTCAAAATAGCCAGCAGTAAATTGGTTTGTGATTTTAAAGCAGTGTTATTCACTATGCCTCGGTAAAAGTAGCTAGCAGTAAATACTGCAGTATCTTGTGACGTAGCCCAGCCACATGGGCTTATCAAGAGCACTGAATAATGAAACATTTCTCTAATTTACAGGATCAGACAACATTTGTATGTGTTTGTATAGCAGAGTTTCTATCATTGTATGAAACAGAAAGACTTGTTCAACAACTAATGCAGTTTGGTATAGACACTCATAATATTGTAGTTAACCAGTTACATTTCCTTGCCAAGGGAGACAAACCATGTAAACTGTGTGCATCCAGGCATCGTATTCAGGCAAAATATCTTGATCAAGTAGGTCTTTTAGAATTTGTTTAAATACATGAAATACATACTTAATTGTACATTAACATGAGTAACATTCTCTTACTTAATAATACATTTATTTACCCTTCAGATACACAAAGAATTGTTGAGTTTTATAGCAATAAATGAAAAACGAATTATCATTTCTTAATTAAAGCTAGACTTTATAACCTAAGAGACACAAAAAGAATTGTATGACAGTAAATAAAAATCATCTTTTAAGCTCTATGAATTCAGTTTAGCTTTACTTTTTGTTTTAATAAAAATGATGCAATGAAATCAAATTTGTAGCAAAGAGTAAAAAAAAATATAAATAAATGCAGAATATTTACGTTTTTAATGATAAGTAATTTGTATTTTTTCTGATAAAATTACTGGCATTTATTAATGTAATAGCATTTTATTGTATCTATTTAAATAACATTACATTGTACTATCTATTTTTAACATTCTATAAATAAATTTATACATTCCATTTATAACTTTTTACTTTTATAAATAGATTTTGGTTTTCTATCAATAGATTGCCGACCTGTATGAAGATTTCCATGTGACAAAGTTGCCTTTGCAAGAAGATGAAGTCCGAGGAGTTGAAAAAATAAAAGAATTTTCCGAGCATCTTCTGAAACCTTATAATCCCGACGAGACATGATGTTGGTTGTGATAACATAATGTTTAGCATTACTGGAGTTTTATTTTGTGTATTAAATTATTATTTTATAGTAAATTGCTTCAGATACCATCCTGAAAATAATCATGGCTATATGAATGGCATTAGTTTGTAATTTGTGGCCTAGAAAAAATTCTCTTTAGCTGACTATTGAAAGAATAGTGGGGCTATTCTATTAACAATTTCTCATTTGATTTCAAGTTTCATACATGTGTGTTCTAAGCTTAAGAAGGGTCCATTTGCCCTTTCAGGCAATGACAGTACGGACCTCATGGTTCGTACTTTTTTTCAGGGTTGTATTTGTAGGTCTGTAAGCAAGACCCATAACTCTAGCATGGAATTTTACTAAATTATTTCCTATTGTGAATATCTTGTTGTTCAAGCTCTCTGTCCTATGTTAGGACATTTGTATTGTACAGTATTTACAACAATTTGTACTGTAAACCATTAAAATTAAGCATTTATCTATAAGCCTATTATAAAATTCTTCTGTTTTGACAATGTTCTAAATTTTATGATCATATTTATGAAATTAAATAATTATTAAATTTTGTATTAATTTATTGTTTGTATCTGTTTGAAAACTATGATGTTTTCATACCATGGTAAATGCATGTGGAAAATTTATGGTTTAAGTTTAAAATGTATTTATTTATGTATGGAAATCCCCCAAACTAAAATGAACTATTCCTTAATTTAAAGAGGGCAAGTCCATTACACAAGTACAGTAGGGGAATGATAGGACTTTATTTACAATATGTGTTCAGTTATGTAAAAATGTTCATGAACATGCCCCTTTATGATGTTTTCTTGATATATTGTAGATTGTATTTTTAGCAAACAAGTGTGAAGAGATTTATTTTAGCATATGTTGAAAGCTTCAAGATTTTTTTGGATCTTTCTATCATGATCTTCCTAGAACTAACTAGTGGTGATGTCAGATCAAATAATGTTATGTTACTTTAAACATTTATTTATGGTCAGTTGTAAAAAAAAAAAACTCATGTAATTAAAATAAATCACTTTATACTCTTATTTCTTAGAACAAACCAGTACTGATGTCATTTATGAAATCTTGGTGTAACGAAAGTAATGCTCGAATCCATGATTCCTAGGTTGAGAGGTAGATACCTGAGCCATTTGGCCATTGTGCCCCTTAAGAAGCATTAAATTAGACTCAATTTAGTTTAGTTATGAAAACAAACTGTTGTACTACAAAACCATTTAATATATGTTAAATTTTTATCATACATTTATAGAAATATTCATTTTTTCTTTGTTACAATTTCATGTTTTAGGTAAAAATTAAATTCTTTTAATGTGTAAAGTGCTGAAAATTATTCGTAAATATTTTATTTTTTCAGTAAAATGAAATTATGTACATGAGCTATTGCATTGTGTATAATTCAGTAGTTGATTGGTTTTTATTGACCAAAAGGTTGTTTTCTTTGAAGATATAATAATAAAGTTGATAAACAATATCTTTGTTTTCTGTTATCATTATGTTATAATAACCTTTGAACAATATCTTGCTTCTTGTAAAACGTACATTGTACATTTGAATTTTTTAGCATAAGCTATAAAATGAATTGGAATATGTTTGGTGTAGAGGGTAGCATTCAGAATGACAGATTTTTCTGTGACTCATATTTGCAATGTAGTTACATTAACCTTTATTTGCATTATAGACACCCGGAGTTGCAAGACCCTTGAAAGGATTTTGTGGAGTTAAGTTTAAGTTTTTACTATACACATACATGTATAAGGAAAATCAGACCCCCCTAGCGGGGCCAATTTAACACTGGGGCTTTTATTTGAACAAATTTGGTGGACACTTACTAGAAGATGTTTCATGCCAAATATTTAAGCTCTAGCTCTTTCGGTTTTTTAAAAGAAGATTTTTTAAGTTTTTACAATATACATGTAAGGAAAATCAATGACCCCCGGGGCGGGCCAAAATTGACCCCAGGGCTTTTATTTGAACAACCTTGATAGACACTCACTAGATGTTTTGTGCCAAATATCTTAGCTCTACATCTGGGTTTTTTAAAAGAAGATATTTTAAGTTTTTTCTTTTGGTTGCCATGGCAACCAGAGTTCTGCCTGGAATTAAATTCTTTGAACAATTTTTAAAGGTGACCACCAATGGACCATTCCTGTGAAGTTTTGATGAAATTTGCTTAGTGGTTTATGAGGAGATGTCATTTAAAGTAAAAGTTTACGGACAACTGATGAACGGACACCGGACGAAAAGTGATAACAAAAGCTCACCTTTGTGACAGGTGAGCTTAAAGCAATAATGAAAATTTTCAAAGGGCAACAAGTCTAAAAATATCCAAGAGTCATAGTTCTTGGGCACTACATTGCTTAATGTAACTACATTTGAAGTGATAGGTTTTTTAACTATAACAGTTTTAAGTGAAAGTGTGAAGAACTGTTATGCCGAATGGAAATCAATGACCAAGAAGGATAATAAAACTCCCAACATCATGGCATGGCAAGAACTTTTTGCAGACCCATTGCTAAACAACTTCAAGTAACTGAGGTTTACTTTTGAAAACAGAATAGGGGTAATGCTGTATTTTCGGGATGGGCGTTATAGTTTTGACCCCGTTACAATGTGGTTTTGAGACGTAGGAACCCAACATAAGCACATTAATGGGATTGCAGTGTAGAATGAATAATGAAGAAACATCTGCTGTGTAATAAATATATTTGGTCTAATCATTTTTGTGTATAACAATACAAAAACATGTCGCAACAACTTAAACACATATGGTTTAAGATATATACAATGTCAAACACACATAATACATGATCATATCTACAACACATCTACTAACAAGGTATGTGGCACTTCATCGTTGTAAAGATTTAGATACAGAGAAGCTATATTATAATATACAGTCAAACCTTGTCACGAAAACCCTTTAGTTGAAAAAGAGAAAAATGGTGGTCTTTTTTGAAAAAAAAGGTCTTTCAAAGCAAGTAAAATTGTTTAATAGGTGGGATTTGTAAATAAAATTGCACATCAAAGTATAAGCGTTAGATATGTGACATAATGAACAAATCAATTGTAACATTGGCCTCCAGCGTCCTCTAACACGCCAAAAGGTTTGGTAGATAGCAGGGGCAATGACTTGTGTTTTACATTCCAGCTGTCCAATCACTTAATCATTGCAAGGTAAATGTTATAGCTAAAGCGGTGAGAGGGATGGGTGTTTCTCATTTGAGCCGTATCATGACAAAACCAACATAATGGGTTTGCGACCAGCATGGATCCAGACCAGCCTGCGCATCCGCGCAGTCTGAACAGGATCCATGCTGTTCGCTATCAGTTTCTCTACTTGTTATAGGGGTTATAAGTGAACAGCATGGATCCTGATCAGACTGCGCGGATGCGCAGGCTGGTCTGGATCCATGCTGGTCGCAAACCCACTATGTTGGTTTTGTCGTGTCACGGCTCATTTGATTGTTCCCTTAAGGTAAAGATTATACAAGAGCTTTCCTTGTCCAAAATCTTTTTTATATTATCAGGGTTTGGGGGCTAATGTTACAAATGACATGTGTATACAACACAAAGGTTAGACTGTATATTGTACTAAAATTTTACAGAGACAATGTAAGTTTA
Source organism: Ruditapes philippinarum (assembly GCF_026571515.1). Classification (NCBI taxonomy): domain Eukaryota; kingdom Metazoa; phylum Mollusca; class Bivalvia; order Venerida; family Veneridae; genus Ruditapes; species Ruditapes philippinarum. The sequence continues at coordinate 42,890 of NW_026863554.1, forward strand.
GGACATATTTATCCTGTATAAATGTAACAAAGTAAAATGAACAAATATAGCATGGTAACATGTAATTATCTACCAGACTAATATGAACACATGTAACACTCAAGTTTTTAAAAAAAAATTCAATGAGACACAAGCTGGTAAATGGATTCTACATTACTATTTGCCACTATACATATATTATTTGCAATTGTACAATACTGTTTGGGAGTTGACATTATTTTTTGGGAGTTTACATTATTATACAAGATTGTACAATACTGTTTGGGAGTTGACATTATTATTTGGGAGTTTACATTATTATACAAGATTGTACAATACTGTTTTGGGAGTTGACATTACTATTTGGGAGTTTACATTATTATACAAGATTGCACAATACTGTTTACATTACTAATTTGGAGTGTACATTACTATTTGGGAGTTTACATTATTATACAATATTGTACAATACTATCTGGGAGTTAACATTACTGTTGGACAGTTAACATAACTATTACTACATTTTAGTATATAGCCTAATTAGAAATTGAATTCTAAACTACAATCAGAGAGTTAACATAGCTATTTCTGATTCAATACTTTTACAATACCTTTTAGAATTCATTATTAATATTTGGACAGCAGAAGGAATGGTTCAGTTTTAAGCAGAAAGTCCTAGACAAAACATTATGCCATGTTTTCAAGCAAAAGTGCAACTTTACAGGATATCTTGCATGTATGAAAAATAATTTAAACTTTCTTATAATAATTTCTTGTTTTTCTGAATTTTAAGCCAATTTTATCACATTTTTTAACCTGGTATTCCTGTATATCTAACCAGTAATGTTACCAATTTCTCCACGAGTGAGACTACTAACACCACATGATATGTGAATCAGCGATGAGAGACAAATAACCACTAGATTCAATGTCATTGGTACTTCTTTAAAACAACGTAAACAAAAATATTTTAAACATATTAAAAGCTACATACCAGTACTAAATATTAAAAAGAAATGAAAAGAGTACTGATACTAACTTGATTTTGAACATGTCAATTTGTAACAACTAAGAAATATTAAAAAAAATAATAGGAACACAGTAATATAACATAATGATGTGAACAAAAAATAAAATGTTTCAAACACCATCTTAGCATTAATCAAAACTCCCCCCAACATCAACAATCCCCCCAAATGGCCCCTTTCTTTTTCAAAGTTACAAACAAATATGACTTTAAAGTTTACCAAACCTTAGAAAGCCACTTCCTCACATTTCTGAAATAAAATTTTCCTTTCTCTGATATTGATATACATGTAATAAGTTTTTACTTTACTGAGACTAGATTTACTTAAAAGAAATTTTTGTAATAGGTAACATGATACTGAAATAGCTTTTTTTCATCTTTGTCCAAGATAATAATGATAAATAACATTGCATTCTTTAATGAAATATTGTTTATACCTGGTATAATTGCAGTTTACTCTCTAAAAATTGACAGATTGTGGCAATATTAAAGTGACAAGTAGATTTTTTTTCTTAAATATTGATTAAATACGGAAACAGTGACCACTCGTTTTTTCTTTAATATTAATTTTACATTATCATGGAAACAAAACGTTTTGTTTTTGTAAAACATTGCAAATTCTGCACAGAAATGAAAATGGCTATACCTTGATGCTTAATGTCAATCCTTATCAAGCTTTTCTAGAATTTGTCTGAAGTATTTTTTTCTCCCATAAATTGTCACAATCATGATTTAGCATCATATACATTATATACATGCATGTAATTTTTCAATATGAAATGAATTGTAAGAACATGTCAACAAATAAAAAATCATCTGACTCTTAATGCAAAGAAGTAACTTTACACTATGGCAAGTATCAAATAAAACATGATTTACAGCAAAAATAAATATGGAATTCTAAATTCTTTTTTTTATTATTAAAAAAAGTGTCACATATTCTGTAACAATATTCAACTAATTTCTTAGGGAATATCAACACTTCTGGTAATGAAAGAAAAACAACCAAATCTTTATTTCAAAAAAAGAAACTTGACAATTTTATGCTTTGGTATCTTTTGCCAAAAATTTGTTTTAAAAAAATCAACTTTATATGACAATTAATATAATGGCATTTTTAAAAAGCAAATATATACAAAAATACCAAGATTTTGATAACAAAAGTAAAGCATACCACTTAAAGCATTTTACAATAAAATATAAGTAGCAGCACAAATGGCGACAATATCTTATAATTATTTTACATGTCATTTGTCTTTATTTCATATACTTTTGACATATTGAAACAAATACACACCTGCCATAAGAAATCTGTGTAGAACATTTTGTTGGTAAATTTATAATCATAAAATGTCATTAACTTCAACATATAATTTTGGAAATTTCCCAGGGCAATTATAATAAGACACATACATTCTGAATAAAAAACTTAATAATTGTATATTGTGACAAGTGACATTGTTTTTTTTATAAAGCCTGTTGAGCCAAGATGATTAAAAAAAAATGGAACAATAAAACTTATAGAACTTATAAGTCAAAAAAATATATACCATTTAGATTAGGGACTGTGAAGCATGTTGCCAGTGTAAAACAACCATCAAAATCTTTATTTTCCCTGTTCCAGACAGGTAAGTACAAAATTTAGAAAAATGAAAATAATGGACATTTTTTTTCTTCTAAAAGTTTGTTACATATAAACTCAAGCTATACCATAAACCAAATAAACAAAAACAAAACATTTCCACACCATACTGACCCCACTTCTTATGAAAATCAACATGGGACGTCAATATGAATACAAAAAGTAATGTGTGAAATGATAAAAATAATCATAAATATTATCACACATAGTTATTTTCTGAAAGAAAAACTAAACAAAAACAAAAATACTTTGAAAATAGATGCCATAATAATTAAAAGTGCGCTTTAGAAGCCATTGCCTGAACACTCACATGTAAATTCCTTGTATTGAAAAATCAAACATACATACAATTTTTATAATATAAGATGCCATGAACCTTCGTTGTAAAAATCTTAATAAACCACCATGTCACCATTTACTGCTTTATTGGTGGCAGCAAATTACATGTAAGCTCCTTACGTTGCGTTATTTAAGGCAAGACCAGGCACTTTGATACAATGAATGACATATAGTCAGCAACATGAAATTTTTTTTTTTAAAAGAATTCAATGTTTGTTCACTATTTTTCATAAAAAATAGCTTGCCCAAAAAATGAACAAGAGGGCCATGATGGCCCTGAGGTCGCTCACCTGTATATAGGCCCCCCCACCCCCGGGCCAATTTTTACCCAAGGGCTTTTATTTGTTTATTTGAACAGACTTGGTAGACACCCATAAGAAGATGTTTCATGCTAAACATCTAAGTTCTAGCTCATTGGGTTTTTTAAAAGAAGATTTTTAAAGTTTTTACTATACACATATAGTTAAAACAATGACACCCCTGGGGCAGGGCCAGTTTTGACCCCCGGGCTTTTATTTGAACAAACTTTGTAGATATTAACTTAAAGATGTTTCATGCTTAATATCTTAACTCTAGCTATTTGGGTTTTTTCAAAGAAGATTTTCAAGTTTTTGCTATACACATATAAGGCAAATCAATGAGGCCCCCCCCCCCCTCCGGGCGGGGCCAGTTTTGACCCCCAGGGCTTTTATTTGAACATACTTGGTAGACACCCATAAGAACATGTTTCATGCTAAATATCTTAGCTCTAGCTCTTTGAGTTCTTTAAAAGAAGATTTTTTAAGTTTTTACTATATGCATATAGGGAAAATCAATAACCCCCTGGGGCGAGCCAATTTTGACCCCAGGGCTTTTATTTGAACAAACTTGGTAGACACTCATTAGAAGATGTTTCATGCTAAATATCTTAGCTCTAGCTCTTTGGGTTCTTTAAAAGAAGATTTTTTAAGTTTTTACTATATGCATATAGGGAAAATCTATGACCCCCTGGGGCGAGGTCAATTTTGACCCCAGGGCTTTTATTTGAACAAACTTGGTAGACATTCACTAGAAGATGTTTCATGCCAAATATCTAAGCTCTAGCTCTTATGGTTCTTTAAAAGAAGATTTTTTAAGTTTTTACTATATGCATATAGGGAAAATCAATGACCCCCCCGGGCCAGGGCCAATTTTGACCACAGGGCTTTAATTTGAACAAACTTGGTAGACACTCACTAGAAAATGTTTCATGCTTAATATCTTAGCTCTAGCTCTTTGGGTTCTTTAAAAGAAGATTTTTTAATTTTTTACTATATGCATAAAGGGAAAATCAATGACCCCCTGGGGCGGGGCCAATTTTGACCCAAAGGGCTTTTATTTGAACAAACTTGGTAGACATTCACTAGAAGATGTTTCATGCTTAATATCTAAACTCTAGCTCTTACGGTTCTTTAAAAGAAGATTTTTTAAGTTTTTACTATATGCATATAGGGAAAATCAATGACCCCCCGGGGCGGGGCCAATTTTGACCCCAGGGCTTTTATTTGAATAAACTTGGTAGACACTCACTAGAAGATGTTTCATGCCAAATATCTTAGCTCTAGCTCTTTGGGTTCTTTAAGAGAAGATTTTTTAAGTTTTTACTATATGCATATAGGGAAAATCAATGACCCCCTGGGGCGGGCCAATTTTGACCCCAGGGCTTTTATTTGAACAAACTTGGTAGACACTCACTAGAAGATGTTTCATGCCAAATATCTAAGCTCTAGCTCTTAGGTTTGTTTAATAGAAGATATTTAAAGATTTTTCTTTCGGTTGCCATGGCAACCAGAGTTCTGCATGGAATTAAATTCTTTGAACAATTTTTAAAGGTGACCACCAAAGGAACATTCCTGTGAAGTTTGGATGAAATTGGCTCAGTGGTTTATGAGGAGATGTCATTTAAAGCAAAAGTTTACGGACGGACGACGGACAGACGACAGACGGACGGATGCCGGACGAAAAGCGATCACAAAAGCTCACCCTGTCACTTTGTGACAGGTGAGCTAAAAATCAAAACTCTTGTAAAATCATATCTCTTAAATACTATTTTAAGGCCACTGTAGTTATAAATCTATAGCACAATTCATTATCAATACTTTAATGTATTACACATATTACACATTCTTAATTATTATCTTGTAACTAAATATATTACACTTTACTTTTATATCTTAACTATCTTAATGAATTTAATATTCAATAATCTAATGTATACATGATTTATCTAATTTAATCAATTTTCATTAACTTCATATACTATAGTATTCATCTTAATGAATCAATATTCAAAAACTTAGGATTTTTAACTATTCATGAATTAATGACCAATTATTTAAAAACTTTGAATACTGAACTATTCATCGTAATGAATTAATATTCAAAGTCTACACCCTTTCTGAAACGTAAATGGACATGATCAATAGAAAACATATGATTCTTAGTAATGAGTGACTTACACACTAAACAGGTGGATATTCAATGTAGATCAATCTTTGATGATAATAAACAGAGCAAAAACATTGTACCATTTACATTGTATAATATTTATCAATAAAATAATTAATAGAAACTGTGTTGTTCAAAAATATTTAAATAGCACTGATAGACAAATACAAACTTTGGCATACACTTTAAACACACTTTGGATAACATTTATATTGCATAGTATATCACAAACATATGTTCATAAAAATGCAAAATGTTTTTCTTCATTTTATAAAAAAATAAGACAGGTGGTTGGCTTAAATTTATAATGTATCAAAATAATTTCATTAAAACCTAATTAAGTGAATTGTGCTGCCTTAGAAACAAATAAACGTTATACTATTTATAAACATTATAACTTCAAAATCTTTGTTGAATGTTCATTCGAAAGTGTAATACATCTGAATTTTATTCAAAACCAGGAAAACAGAATATTTCAATATATCCAAAAAATATTTTCATCTGCCATATTAATGTGAAGGCTTATAAAATGACTAGTGACTTTAACCACACAAGCAATAATTATCTTTGCATATTATCTCTATAAATTATGATTTTGTAAAGAGAAAAAATAACATCCCCAGTTTTGTGTTTAATAAATTTGGGACTGTACAAAATAAAGCAATATTCAATAACACAATTGGGTATTGCACTAGCATATTAAAATGTTAATGACCTTGAATGTTCTCATGAAATTATGGAAATAACAAGCTGTAAATTGGTCATTAAAGCATGCATGTTTCTAAAGACTCTCAGAAACAACTAAATTGGCTACTGAAACATGAACATATCTAAAGACTCAAGAAACAACTAAATTAGTTATTGGCTACATACTCCCATAAACAACTAAATTGGTTATTGGAGTATGAATGTTTCTACTGACTTACAGAAACAACTAAATTGGTTATTGGAGTATGAATGTTTCTACTGACTTACAGAAACAACTAAATTGGTTATTGGAGTATGAATGTTTCTACTGACTTACAGAAACAACTAAATTGGTTATTGGAGTATGAATGTTTCTACTGACTTACAGAAACAACTAAATTGGTTATTGGAGTATGAATGTTTCTACTGACTTACAGAAACAACTAAATTGGTTATTGGAGTATGAATGTTTCTACTGACTTACAGAAACAACTAAATTGGTTATTGGAGTATGAATGTTTCTACTGACTTACAGAAACAACTAAATTGGTTATTGGAGTATGAATGTTTCTACTGACTTACAGAAACAACTAAATTGGTTATTGAAACATAAATGTTTCTAAAGTCTCACAGAAACAACTAAATTGCTTATTGGAGTATGAATGTTTCTACTCACTTACAGGAACAACTATATTTGTTATTGAAACATAAATGTTTCTATAGACTCAAAGATATAACATGCACCAAAAGTTAAATATTTAACACTTTTGTCTCTATTCACTAATAAGATGAAATCAAAATCTAAATATAACACTGGCATATCTTTATGACTCTTATAGATAAACTTAACCAAAAAATGCAATGAACCAAAAAACACTTGTAAAATCCTGGTTGATACAGTCAATATAAAAAACATTAATATAATCTCCACAATAAGCATAAAGGATTTCATTCAAGTTCCCTCTTTCTTCTGTTCTTTACTTTCAAGGTCAATTGGAGGGATATCTGCAGGTTTAAATTCTCTGAAAAAAAGAGGAAAAATGAGTCATTGTTTTTTAACACTACCATGCCAAACCATTTTTACTGAGTCCAAAAAGCAGCACGGGTAAGTGTTAATATGAATATAGAATATTTATCAAAAAATCTAATGCATATGAACATCATCCAAAAATGTCTGAATACTCACAACTTAGCATTATATTTCTATGGTTTAAGAAATCATTAGCAGACTTATCAGAACAAGTAGTACTAAAACTAATCATGTTGTACTTGAACTGTTCAGCTTAACCAATTGTTTAAGAGCCATTTGCCCCTGTATGCACCATTTCAATGGACAATTGAGTAGAATCAACAACCTTCCCAAAGCTAGCTGGGTATCTTTCTTATACATGTATTTACTGATTGACAAAGACTTCAGATGCCCCTATGTGCATCATTTGTGGCAGCAATGGGCATGTTGGTAAAAATCTCCACATTTCCACAAGCTACCTGGATAGCTTTCTGACATTTAAAAGATCAAACATCCCTCTTTGGATTTTAATACAGAGCAGTGAGAGGTTAACAATTGTAAATTAATATGGTAGATATAAAAAAAACAATTGTGTAGTTAAATATATAGCTTACGCATAAGGTGAGGCTGGAGCACCAATAATGACTAGATGTTTGCCCTTTAAATACTGGCGCCACATACTCTGAAAATATTGTACATACATATAATACACATGTATACATACACAGACTTATTATACAGTATATTATTAATAATTTATGTTAGAATTTCATATCTTAGATTTTAGTTACTTAAATAATGAAACTACTTAAACATAAAGCTTAATTTTCTAAATAAACTAAAGACTAACTGTAAACCTTTTATACAATAAATGCATGCATGACAGAAAACACTAACATAATCATATGAGACTTTTTTTTTTACAAATAGAATGTCTTTGATCTTATTTTATGATGAGGAATTCATCACAACAGACGAAATCATTTTAATATTCAATCAACATTCCTCATTACTATTTAATTAATAAACCTTAGGGTGACGTTACCTTATGGAAACCTCTGACATCTAAATCCCAGAGTTTGTAACACTGAAAATCAAAACAAAAAAGGTTAAAAAAGGTTTAACAGTTCATAGATTGTTATATCATTTTTTCAATGTATGAAAATCAACAGTAAATATTGAAAGAATTTTTAGCTTTTGAAAAGATGAGAGAGGGATAACATGACTTATTTGAAGATGAAAGAAGTCAAGAGGCCATCATTCAACACAGATGTGGTGCCAGGTAGAAATGATGATCTTCTGCAAGCATAATTAATGGCTTTCTCACATTTTTCAAAACCAAGTGGCCAGCATCTCGAAGTTAATACCTCTAAATACCATATTTTGGCACATTTCTTAGGAGGTCTACTTGATAACCTATTTTAAATAAATCAAATCTTCACTTTTAAATATGACAGATTTTGTACTTACTTTAGCTATCTGTTTCCATGTCTCAAAATCAACTGCATCTTTCATGTGTATATACATTACATAGGTTTCTATCTGAAATGTTTAAAAGGAACTGACATATGTATCATGAAGTGTTGTTAAAATTAATGTACATGTATAAAAAAAACCTTATTATTAATTTTATTCAAGTGGATTCAGGTGACCCCTTGGGCTGGTCAAATTTTGTCCCCAGGCATATGATTTAGCTAACTTTTGTAGAGGTTTTTGTGGTGCTAAATACCAAATATCTATGCTCTGGGCATTGTTGTTTTGGAGAAGCCTTTTATTAGGCATGCTTATTATACAGGTCTACATTATCTTAGCTAAAGATACTTCAGCGAACAGGTTTTATAGTACTGCTACTGTCGCAACATCAAAATAAAAGCGACATATAAAGTTATGGAAGCCAGAACTAACATTATCTAAGTGACTCCTTGAGCAGGACCATGTTGACCAATAGGGTCATAATTTACAAAGGTCCACAAGACAATGCCATATGCAAAATAGCTTAGCTCTAGGCATAGTAGTTTCACGTAAGATTTCATTTACTTTTCCCCTTTATATAAACTTATATATAAACTAAGTGACCCATAAAGATTTTATTTAAAAAATCTATTTTTAGCTCTTGTAACCTACTTATGCATCAGACTACACAATTTTTGTAGAGGGCCACCAGAAGATGATTTCTGTGAAGTTTAGAAGAAGGTTTACAGAAATTGTGGATAATGATGGACAAAAGCCATTATGCTAATAGTATATCAAAAGCTCACATCTGCGTATTTTATCAGATAACTGATATGTTTTTTATGTGTACTGTATATAGCATTTTGTGTACTTTACCTCTGTGTTTTGTGGTATAAAATCATCAGCACAAGGATTTTTGGAATGATCTAATACTGTGGCACTTTTTATTAATTCTTTAATTAACACTTCATATTTCTCATTTGTCATCCTGTATGGTAAAAAAGAAAATTTCTTTCTTTTGATTTTTTATCATTAACTGTTTATATTAACTTAAAGCTAAGCATGAATTGAGATCACATGACTGATATGCTATATATGCATGTTTTTTTTTTTTTTTTTTTTTAATTTTCAAATCCTGGCTATGAATTTAAACAAATCTCTGAATAGATTAATCCTGTACCCAAATACATGTACCATATCAGTGCCCACTGCTTCACTTTATACCATATGATTTATTTAGAGTTTCTAAATTTTTAAAATTAAATTTTTCATTTTACGCCTTTTCCCAACAGTATTTCAGTCATATAGGCGGGAAGTTTCCTAACCATCATTCCTGGAAAGTTACACCAGTTCTAGACTACCTTCCTCTGTGCTAAACTACCAAAGCATCTCCCAGGGATCGAACCCTCCCCAGAGAGGTAACTGGATTAGAAGTCATCGACTGTAACCCCTCGACCACAGAGGCGGTCAAAATGTACAAGTCATTTTAGGATAATCAGTACAAAATGTTCACATGATTATTCACGAGTTCAAATTTTTAAGTTGTGCCTTGTCATTTTTTACCATTCAAGTGCTGAAATCAATCAATCAATCATGAATTGGCTGTCAACTTTCCGACCAGCCTGCTAATCTATGTAGTCTAACATGGCCCTATACTGTTGCCTCCTCAATTTTAATATTTTAATATTAAAATCTCTTTAAGCAGACTGTTCCAAAGTTCAGACAGGAAATGTCCAATAATGGTATGAGTCATATAACAGCTTCTTAACAAAATATTTCATGGGTTAATAAGTTCATGGCTACATTTAAAATCACCTGCATTTAGAATCAAAAGAAACATAAGACTTATATCAATGAAAAAAAAACATACCTATCCACATCTTTTAACTTGACATTTGGTTTTGCCAATAATTTATGTGATTGAAAATAAAGTTCTTGAAAATATGGATTAATGTTGAGGCCCTTGGAGCCAAAATGATATGTGCGTGAAATATCTGGAATAATACACTCTCGAGATTTACGTATAGCATCATGTCTCATCCACATGTCCCAGTCCCATCGCTGAAATATTCAATAATCTTTATTGGACTTTTTTTCAAGAAAAGTTATTTATAAGCAACATAATTTTAAACATATTTTAAGTATCAGTTATTTTCCCTTGTATTCCTTGATTCTATATCAGCACTATCATAGTTTTTCAACATAAAATATGTAAATTTACGGCCATGTTGCTTAAATCACAGATATAGGCCATTTTTCTAAATATATATAAAAAAATAATTATAACAAGAAATGCTATTCCGATGACTGAACAGCACAATTAAAAAATTAATTTCCAATACATTTGACAGCTTAAAGCGTTATATTTCAGCTTTATAGCTTTGAATTTATTATGACTGAAATAAAACAAACTAAAGCTAAATTTAAATAAATATTCAGCTAAAAGCAATTATATAAGCAAACAGTCTGTTCCTAGAAAGCAATTTTGCCATTCTTGGTCAATAAACTGGTTAATTTCATTCAATTAGTGCAATATCTTTCAACTGAACAATTGATGGCAATTAATCATCCGTGACAATCATAATGCTAAACAGTGAAACTAGCATTCTTTATTAATACATGTACAGCTTTTTTACACTGTGTCATGAATTGACCGTTATTCTGAGTTGCTGCTGAAACTTCAATTTTCCTGAATATTTTATTCATCTGTTCGTAGCCAAAACTGTTTAATCTTTAATAACACTACATTTATTTATTTTCAGTAATTATCAACCATCTATGCAAAGCATAAAATTCAAGAAATTTCGTTTAGAAATCAGCTAACTAAGAATCTTTACATATCAAGTTACATTTAAATATTAAATTAATCAAACTTTCAACTCCTAACCTTATCTGGACCAGGCCACTGGGGTTCAAGCTCATCTTTAAACAATGATTTTTTCATCATCCAGCCGAGTCCCGGCATCGTCTCTATTCTATACAACAGTGCTGGATCCTGGCACGAATGTTCATAACCCTAACATACACAAAATAATATGAGTATGATTTTTCAGAAATTAAAACATGTTACATTTGTTGGGCTTCAAGCTTTAATACAATTTGTATCTTTCCAGTTGTTCTGGTAAGAGACTAGAGTAGAAACAAGAAATATTCCATATACTATATTCTGTCTAAGCAGATTCTTCAATCTTCACTTATCAGGATTTAATATCAACAGATTGTTACAGACCAACAGACCAGAGTAGAAATCATAAACCTTCAATTAACTGTCTAGATAGATTATTCACATCAAAATTTATGACAATGGAATGTTACTTTGCTACAGCCCCGTGATGAATAATAATGATTTTGCAGAACTGGTTATAAGCAAGTGGTTTTAAGTCGGTGACCTTACAAACAGTTGGTCTATAAAAATCTCAGATATATCTAAAATCTTTCTAACACAGAGCCTGAATGATGAGTGAATGTTTTCCTTTGCTGCAAATTCCTCTGTAACCAGACTATTATATGACACACATTGTAAATCATGGCATTATTTTATTCAAAGTCAAAGTCAAAAAACATTTAATTCTCTCATTCCATGTACAAACATGACATAATGGAGTAATAAACATGAATAAAGTATAATGAGGCTCAAATAGCAGTTAATTAACATACTAGCGAAAAATATAATTGAATTGTGCTTCCAGTTTTTAAGTACGTGGAGAGCCAAAACTGTTGTGTAAATATATATTACTAAAACATATTAAATAATAAAGAAAGCTAGTATTACATTCAAAGGTATTGTTTCATTTTTCTCGTCACACGCACACACGCACACACACACACACACACACACATGTATACTTTCTATTTCAACAATGTGTAGTATTAAATTGACGATTTCTGCTCAATAGTCGTAACGACAATCAATATTTTTAACGTAAATGAATATACTACAAAAATTTAAGTAAAACATGCGAATCATTTTTAGGGTATAAATGGAGAAGTTCTTTTTTTAACAATAACAAAAGGTATGGTATAGAGATGCGAATGGTTAGATGGGGGTGATAACAAAAAAGGCTTTGCACGTAGATGTTGTTGCATTTACTTCCCTTTAGTTAAAGTGTTAGATAATATTCAAGTTTTTAGTTATGCAGAGTTGAATTTGAATATGATCTAGAAAAACTTTCTGATCGGCGGGAACTGGGTCTCCGTCTACTCTATCGTGGACCTAACTCAATCAGAGCACGACCTGGGGCATGGAAGCTCCAATAAGGTCTTCCTGCGATGAAACGCGCCCCAGGCCGTGCCAGGTGCACTCCTGTCCCTCGACTTCCCAATGGCGGTCGGGGGACAGGAGTACCCCCGACTTCACGGCGAGTCCTATACAAAGGTATCGGAGGCCACAGTTCCCACACAATCTTACAATATTTAATTAGCGAAAAGCTATATCATAGGCCCAAAGAGGAAAAAAATAGTTCTTTTGTATAATGTAGATAGTAATAACACATTTTCATATAGTGAAAAATAGCATTAGATATTGAGATACGAAAGTGGAGTTAATTAGTATTTCTAAACCTAGACAACTTCTTCTAGCCTTTCCTTTAGAAAAATCAAAGATCTGTGGTCTAGTTGAAATGCGGAATACTATAAATGTGTGCCACTAGGTCTCCCAAAACGAAACAGAGACTTTGCAGCACTTTTGATAAATTCGAAGAAAAAAAAAGTTATATTATAATTATTACATAGTGGTCAATGCCTTAAATTCTACTTAGTATACACTTAAACAAATTTACCTAATTTGAGACGTTCTTGTTTATTGTTAGTATTCATTAATTCAGATGTTTTGATTATATTTGGTCTTGTAAAATAATAAGGTTTTAAGAAGCGTTTACGCTCATTTTCAAAGATTTTGCATTCGAATAAGAAATGAAATTCGTCGCCTAATTTATTACATGACGTACATAGTCTATCATTTAATTGAATTCTTGCCCAGTTTCGATTTCTAATCGGAAGATGCATGGTTTCGAGTACGAAATCGTATCAATGAATATAGATTGCTGACTTTGGCAAGGATAAAAATGATTCTCTTTCAAATTTGCATTTAAAAAGTTTATAGAAGCTAGGCCTTAGAAAGAGTTTTCTACATTAGCATACCATTCGTTAATAAACAGATCTTTTAATTTTTGTCGTACTGAAAGTTTTAGCATTTACTGTTTGGGAAATGATGGTTCGTCCATAATATGTATCATTCCACATTTTGATAAAAATGTCTTTAATATTATAAAACCAAGGATATTTTCTTTTCAATGATTCATTGCCCAATGTTTTAGCTATGTTAACTACATTTTTGTAAACTACTGAAGATAATTTATTTGGCAATGTATCTGGACTAACATTACATATTCTTGACCAAAATGCGATAGTTTTCTCTTCAATATCTATAGAGAGAGGTGTACAACTTCCTATGAAGTTTAAAATTGATAATAAATTTGTTAATACACTATACCTGATCATTCCAAGCTGAAATACAATACAAAGATTGGTCCTCATCTAACAAATGTTTGGTCTGATAGAAATAACTGAAATAAAAAATCAAACAAGATTCAATCTTTCATGAGTAATGTTTTGAGTGGCAAAGAAAATAAAGTGATAGTACAAAGCTTTATCTTATAATTGTAGGTAAATATAAATGTTGGTGCTGAAAACCATTTAGTTTGTTTGACAAGCATTGAACATTTCAACTGAATTTTTGTTAGACCAAATTAATTAACTGTGGTCAGGTTTTATGTCTCACAAACATGGTAAAGAATAAATTGCAGCTTTCTAGCTTTATTGATCAAGAAAGATCGTGTCTGCTCCTCTGAAAGAGGAAAACTGTGAAGAACCTCATTTCTTTTGTAAACCAGTCGGAGAGTTTTATAACCAACGTCCCTGGCAGGATTCTAACTTACAGCACTAAGGCATGAGTGATAAGACCTTAACCCTCCACCAAAGAGGCCATAGCCCAACTGAATTAATTAACTATTATCTATTGACTCAAAAACTACATACTTGAAGAAATCAGGTGAGACATCAAGATCCTCTTCTAAAATTATCACATATTCTGCATCCTGTTTAAACAACAAAATGAAATGTTATCTAAAAACAAACCATATTAAAACAATAATCAGCTGCCTATATAGCACCATGTTAGCAAGCAAATTAGAGCTAAATTCTATACCATCAACAATCAAGTCTTAACTCTTGACCTGCTAATTTTGTATTAATTAATGTAAAAAAAATGTTATTGGGGTTCTTTCCTCTCAAGGGAAATCCTTAAGACCTAGGAACCCAAAGGATAATAAAGTCGCTTTCTTCATTTCATGATAATCACATCCAACTTTTTATGCCTTTAAGACAATAGACTAATTTGTAAAGATACAACATCTACTGACGGGAATAAAAAACAACAACAACTTACAGGATGAAAATTAAATGTTGCAGTGAGACTAGCTTTATAATGTTGCGAGATTCTAGCATTTTTCTCTCCCTGGGGTTCATGATGAACACCTTTTACATTCAGCAACCGTGTTACTTCTAATGGCTCCTGAAAAAAAGTTTTATAACATATAACTATAAAGGTTCAAATATTGTGGCAAGCATCAAATCGTACAATGTGAGCTATTTCTTTAAATGTAGAGCGAAAAATTCCAACATGTTCAATTCAATTTGCTTTTTCACAAAACAAATCAACAATAGCCCAGGTGTATTAAGTCCATGTTCCAAAACATTCAATTTGTGTTTTATAAAATCGTGTATGGTGAAACTATTTTCCACCACATCAGTTTTCCTTGAAAACTTAAACAAAAATTATTCACTTCCCCTCAAGTGACAAACAACTTATCCCCATCTAATTTCAGGATCAGCGAGAGAGATGAATGATAAGAGGCAATGTCCCGAGGTCATATGTCATGAAGAAAATTCACAATGCTCAAGAATTGAACCTGCAACCTCTGTAATACTAATCCAATGCTCTTTCATTTGAGCTAAACCGGCAGACTAGTTAAAGTGACATGTTGGGTAGGTACAACAAAATGTAAACATCTTAAAGCACTGTCATTTTTGTAGGACTTTTGCAACACCACCAATATAGAATTTACCAAATATTTTTTTACATAAAACAAGCAACTTACATCATGAATTCCATCAATGAACACAATAATTTTATCAGCTTGAACACCAGGGGTCTGTAAAAGTTTTTTTAAAGTTCTGAAAATATAGATATAAACAAAACTACATTGGTATATATTACTGTTCAATAAAAGTGCTTAAAACAACTTTTGATAATGTTTACTTGTCCAGACTGGCTCAAATAATATAAACTACAAGTATCTAATATCATTTAGTGTTACCCAATTATCTGAAGTACTTGTTTTGAAGGAAATGTAGGATTGGTCAGGCAACTTTTTCAACTTTACTGATGGAGGAAGATCTCGGTAGTCTCCCCTTGAATTAAATCATACACAAACCTACACCTACATCCAGCTGTTGAAAATAAGCTAAATAGTTTCAACACACTTTGGCTAGATAGAGGATAAGGAAATTCCAACCCAAGGAAGATCGCTTCCATCAGAACCAAGCCTTGGTGTAGGAATACGTAAAGAGGTATTGCGCATGGAGTGTTAGATAAGACCATGTGAGATAATTTTTTCCAGCACTATTATTTTCAGTAACATTAAAGGCTATCTGGTTAATGAGAAAAAATAAACCCCAAAGTCACTGGTTGAGTTTTGACCCTTGTATAGCAGTAGCGGGCAAGTAATTCAAAACTCAGTTACTCTGATAACTCAGGCATGAAGGTCCAAAAATAACTTGATAATATAGAATTACCTAAATAAATAATGTGGTCTATCACTGGCAATAACAATCAGTGGTACATCTAACACATTGCCATTCTCTAACTGAAACAAAAAAAGAATTAAATAACAAATTCATGCTTGAAAAAAGTGACATCTCAACGAAATGTCCATCCAAGTATAAATGATGTACAGGATAAAAGTAAAAAAAAAATAACGTTCTATAACAAATTGTTTTCAATTTTATTTTCCTACTTTGGATAGGGATACGGACAAAAGCCCCCCCCCGACGAAAGCCCCCCCCCCCATCTAAAAATGACATGGTGGACAAAAGCCCCCCCATGAATTTTTCCACATAGACAAAAGCCCCCCCCATAAAAAGTAAAGGTAGGACAAAAGCCCCCCCCCCCAATGGTCCATCACATTTACATTTAGTGTCAATGAAATTAATATCTGCCTTTTTTCAATTAATTTGGTTATTTCATCATCCACCAGAACAGAGTGAAGGCTCTTTGTCAGCAGTTTGACAAGGGTGAGAAGACTATGGCACAATTTCTGTATGCCATGTCACAATGTATCATTTTGAACAAATTAACAAAATAAACAATTTTATTGAAAAAACATGTTTTCTATTTGTTAATTAAATATATATAACAAAATAACCAAATTAATTGAACAAGAGGGCCATGATGGCCCTGAGGTCGCTCACCTGTATATAGCCCCCCCCCTCCACCCATAAGAAGATGTTTCATGCTAAACATCTAAGCTCTAGCTCATTGGGCTTTTTAAAAGAAGATTTTTTTAAGTTTTTACTATACACATATAGTTAAAAACAATGACACCCCTGGGGCGGGGCCGGTTTTGACCCCAGGGCTTTTATTTGAACAAACTTTGTAGACACTCACTAGAAGATGTTTCATGCTTAATATCTAAACTCTAGCTATTTGGGTTTTTTCAAAGAAGATTTTTTAAATTTTTGCTATACACATATAAGGAAAATCAATGACCCCCGGGGCGGGGCCAATTTTGACCCCAGGGCTTTTATTTGAACAAACTTGGTAGACACTCATTAGAACATGTTTCATGCTAAATATCTTAGCTCTAGCTCTTTGAGTTCTTTAAAAGAAGATTTTTTAAGTTTTTACTATATGCATATAGGGAAAATCAATGACCCCCTGGGGCGGGGCCAATTTTGACCCCAGGGCTTTTATTTGAACAAACTTGGTAGACACCCATTAGAAGATGTTTCTTGCTTAACATCTAAGCTCTTGCTCATTGGGCTTTTTAAAAGAAGATTTTTTAAAGTTTTTACTATACACATATAGTTAAAAACAATGACACCCCTGGGGTGGGGCCGGTTTTAAACCCAGGGTTTTTATTTGAACAAACTTTGTAGGCACTTACTAGAAGATGTTTCATGCTTAATATCATAACTCTAGCTATTGGGTTTTTTCAAAGAAGATTTTAAGTTTTGGCTATACACATATAAGGAAAATCAATGACCCCCGGGGCGGGCCAATTTTGACCCCAGGTCTTTTATTTGAACAAACTTTGTAGACACTCACTAGAAGATGTTTCATGCTTTATATCTAAACTCTAGCTATTTTGGTTTTTTCAAAGAATTTTTTTTAAGTTTTTGCTATACACATATAAGGAAAATCAATGACCCCCGGGGCGGGGGCAATTTTAACCCAAGGGCTTTTATTTGAACAAACTTGGTAGACACCTATTAGAACATGTTTGATGCTAAATATCTAAGCTCTAGCTCTTTGAGTTTTTTAAAAGAAGATTTTTTAAGTTTTTACTATATGCATATAGGGAAAATCAATGACCCCCTGGGGCGGGGCCAATTTTGACCCCAGGGCTTTTATTTGAACAAACTTGGTAGACACTCATTAGAACATGTTTCATGCTAAATATCTTAGCTCTAGCTCTTTGGGTTCTTTAAAAGAAGAATTTTTAAGTTTTTACTATATGCATATAGGGAAAATCAATGACCCCCTGGGGCGGGGCCAATTTTGACCCCAGGGCTTTTATTTGAACAAACTTGGTAGACACTCACTAGAAGATGTTTCATGCCAAATATCTAAGCTCTAGCTCTTAGGGTTTTTTAAAAGAAGATATTTAAAGTTTTTTCTTTCGGTTGCCATGGCAACCAGAGTTCTGCATGGAATTAAATTCTTTGAACAATTTTTAAAGGTGACCACCAAAGGAACATTCCTGTGAAGTTTGGATGAAATTGGCCTAGTGGTTTATGAGGAGATGTCATTTAAAGTAAAAGTTTACGGACGACGGACGCCGGACGAAAAGCGATCACAAAAGCTCACCCTGTCACTTTGTGACAGGTGAGCTAAAAAGGCAGATATTAATTCATTGACACTAAATGTAAATGTGATGGACCATGGGGGGGCTTTTCCTACCTTTACTTTTTTTATGGGGGGGGCTTTATGCTATGTGGAAATTCATGGGGGGGGGCTTTTGTCCACCTTGTCATTTTTAGATGGGGGGCTTTTTGTCCGGGGGGGCTTTTGTCCTACACTCCTTTGGATAAGTTATTAATTACACACTTAATTTCGAAATGTATTTGTAATGTTCTGCCCTTGAAATAAGTATGATTTTCAAATTCAAGAGCAGATAACTTGAAAATGAGATGTCACCTACCCTCCCCCCCTCCCCATATCACACACACACACCTTTCCAATTTGTTTTTACGATTTAAATAAATTCTATTATACAGTTTTCATTCTTTGCCTTTCCATGTATGCCTAAATATAAATTTAGCATATGCCTTTGAACTACATAAACTACTCACAGGTACAGGTGGAAATTCCAGTTGTTGTGGATTATCACAGTCACACACTGTACCATAACCTTCATATATATCACAGAATCTTTCACGTCTTGTAGACATTGCATCCGTTGGCCATGATTTACATTTAGTATCTGAAGGAAGCATGTGAAAGGTAGGAAATGACAGATTCATAGCTTCTCTTTTTGTATTTAACAACACACTGACACACTGCAGGTCATACTGGGCCATAAAGTTTTGCATTCTTTCATGTACTTATCTAAGGAAAAGCTATTAATTTTGTCTTAGCTTTAGCAACCTTGACCTAAGCAAAATTGCGCTCTTGAAGCAATAATGGTGAAAGATTTCAAATATAAACGTGCTGTACTCTACATGTATAGTAGAAATACTGTGATTAGAACTTCGATTAGTCGATTTTCTGAATGTGTCAAAGTAAAATGAAAGTCCCGATTTTTCCCCTTATATATTCCTTATATAAACATATATATGAGTCAAAATTTTATTTGCCATTTTATTTTATGTGTAAAGATTTTTTTGTGGTCCTTACAGAATAAATCAAGTACAATTTACAACAAATAAATTGAAGTTCTTCGATCTCAAAAAAAAAATTCACACCTTTTCTGACCACAAAGATGATTTCAGATCAACTTTTGTGACACGTGTTAATTACAAAGCCACGAGTTCTAACAGCCTTTATATGTGTTCACATGTGTGTTAAAATGCTTTAATTGTTACCATTCAAATTGCAATAGTGAATTTGAAAGTAAACAGTAAGAACTACTTTCTTTTGAGAACTATTGTGACCCGGTGTTGTGTGATAATCACAACGGATACATTTACTATATGCTGGTTTAGTAATTATTCTTTCCTTTTATTACGCCTTTTGTAACTTGCTTGTTAACGTCAATGTATTGAGACTGTTTCACAAGTCAAAGTCCTGATGTGTCGAAGTTTTTACGCAAGTCCCTTCAACTTTGACTTAAAGAAATTCTTCTGTATATTCAACAAATAATCTTCACAAGTCACCACAATCTAAACCAGTTATCAATAATCAAACTACAGATAAAAGAAATTGAAGTCATCTTTCAAAAGACATACCAGCTTTATTGCCATACTCTTATTTGATAACCAGTTCTTTTTTAATTGAAAATCTTCAATAGAAAACAGTTAAAACTCACCTTTACCAGGGACTAAATCAACAGTAACAGATAATGAGACAGGCTCCCCCCATTGATCAATACCTGGAGATCTTGAAAACATCTCCCCTAAACCTTTCCCTGAAAATATAAAAATAAAGTTGTATCCTATAATTAAGAAAAAGCTCAATCAAACTGAGCCTGCAACATTTTCAATTTTGCTGTTTTGTGCTTTCTTTAAGGATTCTATTTATATCTATTTTCAGAATTAGAGTTACTCACTGACAGAGAAATATACCAATACGATCATGAAGACTGAAATAAATGTCTGGAGATTAGATTTAGTGGTCATTTGCCAGTCTCCATTTTAGATTTGCTTTCTACTGTGATAGTTTGCTTATAACAATAAGATTTTTAAGATTGCATTTTGTGCTTATATGGCAATAAGGTTTTTGATTTTGAGGTTTATTTTACAGTCCCAAGATAGACACAGTAGTGTCCAAAGTAAGGCTCAAACCAATGATCCCTGCATTGAGAGAGGCACACATCTTAACCATATGGCCATTGTTCTACAGATTTATTTGGCTTTCTTGTATAAACCATGTGGAAATTCAGTTCTCTTGTCTTTATTTTTTGTTAACCTTGCAATGTCATTTTTAACATAGATTGTTAATTAAACCATCTTGATTTAATTTTTAAACTTTAAGGATATCTTTGAATCAATACTTATAGAGTCTATTTAGATTTTGCAATTGTCTTTGGTACACAATGTAATTAAATGAAATTAAGTTAAACCATAATCACATAATCAAGTCAGTTAAGTTTAAAGTTATTATATTTGAAGGCAAATAATGGAGCAAACATGATACTTCCAGCCTTAAGTGTGGACAAGAACACATGAACTTTTCATCATATTTCCATTAATAGTTTATTTTCATATAGCAAGGTATTTTTTTCTGCCAAAGATCATAACTACAAAGTTTACTGACATTTACAATACAAAAAAAGTTTAAAAAAGTAAATCCTTACTTCTCTGTTTCCACTTGACAGGAACTAACACCCACATGTCCCTCCAGAATAGAGTAAAGCTAGCATCACTACCGTAATCACCTAGACGCATCTTAGCCTTGTCTTGTAACTGGAATGTCCCTTCATCCTATAACAATACATACGATCATACACCTAGTAATTAGTCATTCAATTCCAAAATCAGACAATTATCAGCAAAAGACTCAGTAAAGTGTGATGTCTTGTATCCTTAGGATTAGTTAACTTGTCTAACCTAGTTTGTCATAAGGACTTATCTGCAAAATATTTTTAACAAAGTTAATTTTACAAATAAAGTAATAGCTCCTATAACTTGCTGACGCCTTAAGTACAGAGCTTAGGACCAGTCTTCAATTTCTCAAATACTAACCAGACTTTATATTGTAAGCAAGTAGAAGTTTAATATCAATTTTCCACATATTAACAATGAACAGTTTCAAATTTAGAGCAGGATATATCCAGCAAGTAAATTTATTATGGTAACAATAAAGAATGAATAAATGTCTTGGTACAAAATTCTCATAAGTCTTTGGCTTCCTTTTCAATCCTGTTTATATAATGTTGTTGTATCATAATTGTATATGTTTGTATTATATGAAATAAATACTGTTCAAACCAAAATTCTCATATTATCCTTTAAATATTGCCTTGCCAATTACATACAACAGTAGTGCATCAAACCCTAGAAATCTGATTATTCCCCCCAAAAAATCTTAAAAGGTCGTGAATTGTTTTTACACATTTCACTATCTTATCAGTGACCAATCACTTACCTTAATGGTAAACACCAGTATTCTGCCATAAGATAATGAATCTAAGAACTCTATCATGGCCTCGTCCTCTTTCTGTAAATATGTGTCAAACAAGCGTGTTGCCATGACAGCACCCTGAAAATCATGATAACAATGTGAATGCTAGTTTCTACAAACAAATAGGGTTGTTATAATAGTATTTTGTTTTGAAACTTGCATTTAACATTTATACCTCTACAATTTACTAAAATTTATTCATTTCCCGAATGCACTTGATTATTGAAACATATTTTTAACCTGCAACTATTTCACAGATGTCACATGATCAGCTTTCCAACCTAGTTTTTTACTATGCACATCACAATTTGGGGTGGCCAAATATACTCATTAGAAAAATGCTTAGTTTTTTTTTAACTATAAATTTATGGACACTAGTTACAGGAACCAATTGTTTTCCTGTAACAAATGATTTGATGACAATTTTTCAAATGCCATTCTCCAATCTCCACTGCCCTTTCAAATAATTTATTACAGAAGGTGATTTTTGTAAAAATTTGTAAGTAATGCTCAATAGTCCAGTACTAAAATCTGCATGTATATATCTAAAGTATGATATATCAAGTATATGACAATTATGATAATTTTTCATAATTTATCATCATAACACTGCTAAAATTCCAATCCCAATGGTAGGGATAGTGTTCTTAAAATGCTGGTTAAAGACTGAAATACTTACAGTTGCTTGGTTAAGCACAAGAACATGAATTCCTCTATCTTCATCAAGACCATCTTTCTTGTATACCTGTACATAGGAAGACAGATTATAAACTTCAAGCATAAAAATGTTACACGCTGAAAATAAGCTGAAAATAAGTACGGAAACATATCAGGCACAATTTAGATTGATATCAGGTACAGCAGCATTTATTGTTGATATTGTGTAAAAATCAAAATTATTTTTTCCCCAACAGTGGTTTTTCTGCATAATAAAATCAGTTTTTGTCATTCGGATGTCATGCATCTAAATTCCAAACAGTGACTTTATTTAGCCATAAAATCACTGCTAGGGGTATATAATTTCTTAAATAAAACACATAATGTTGAAATAATCAGTATAAATCACTTGTTTAGTAACAACTAATAAATCAACTTAAGTATTTTTTTATTAGATACTCAAACTTTAAATATATGTAAAACACATACATTTCTGTCAGAAAAGTGCAAAATATATCTTACTGAAATAAATGCCAAAGATTATCTGACTTTAAAATGAATAATAATTTAAATGATATGCAACGAAAAGAGAAGTTAATCTATTGTAAACCCAACTTCAATACAAATACACTTTTATCTGCTGGCATGAAAAATGAAATCAATGCCAGCACCATTTAATCTGAATCAATGTAAAATGCATCAGGCTAAAAGCCTGTCTGAGTAGGTGATAAAGGAATTCTTGACTGTGTTATTAACAGACATCTAATAAATAACTTTCTAATGACATTAATTCAATGATTTTACAACTCACTTTAGACGTCCAGAGTTACATAATTTTACAAATGTATCTATATACTTAAATACTTGCCTTAAAAATGAAGCTAAAAATGAAAATAATTCTATTGGGGTATGGTTACATATACATCCCACCAATATTGTTACTTTAATAACTAGGTCCCATGGCAACTTTGTCCAGTCTGACCAGACAATTAGTGACTACTGACTGCTTATTTATATATTTTTTATTTCGCTCAGTTCCAATTTCACAGAAGGTCAATGCCATTCTATAAATTTTGTATGTTTAGTATGGTAGGTGAAAAATTTCTAACAATGACAATGGACAGTACAACTAAAGATACAAGCTAAAAAATACTATTTGAGTTGTTATTGTATAACCATTACAGTTAAGAGTACACCTATCTTCTTAAGAATAAGTGCAACCTCTGATAACTGCATCAGTGATTTTATTGTTTGGCTCATTGATCTAGAGCGTGGTCACTTTTTCTCGTGAGCTAGAGGTCATGAGTTCGAATGCCAGCCACGGTAGGATCTATTCTAGACTGATACATTTGAATCTTTCTGTTACAAATTAAAAATGTTTGTAATAGTATAAAGAAACCTCAATATGTAGTCAAAATAGAACACTTGTCAATTACCATGTAATAACCTGTTCATACCAATATTATAATGCTCAGACCAGTTTGTAATGTTGGTTATGAAAGGCTGTGGTACAAAGTATACAGGAAACACAATGCAGGACTGGAAGAATATGTAAATACAAATCTAAACATGATCTAGAGTCCACATGTTCAAGAGTTGTTACGGGGCAGTTCTATTGTAGAACATATTTTTCACAACATGTAATTCAAATGGGGAAAGCAATACATCAGAAGAGTATTATAAATTATTGCTTACGATTTTTTCCAAAATGAATGGCACATATGAAGATTTTTTTCTATATGCATATTAAGTCCAGTCTGCGTAAGTACCTTTTCAAAAACTGCTCTTACAAGTAAGTGAAATAACTATAATATAAAATTATAATAAATTTACATGTATTTTCATTATTCAACTTCAAGTCAACTTACGATTTTTCCATCAGTTTTAACTACGACTCTTTCTTTACTGGACAAGACATCAATCTTTACAGAAGGAAATAGCTCTTCTTGTATCACTGGTATGTCATTATGGTTTCCAAAGTTCTTGCTTACTGAAAGCTCATCTGTGAAAGAAAAAAACACAGGTAAGTGTTCAAAAAAGAATGAAAATCAATTATAATGCTCACCAATCCAGTCAATATTATTTTGACTTATTTGAAAGCTGAAAAACATTGACATATGACTACTATGAGGCAAAGAAAGAAAATCTATTCTTAGCCTCAGTGACCTTGACCTTGATTAAAATAAACCGACTTGAAATACCATCACTTAGGGACAAAGATGTATCAATGAAAGAAAACAACATACACGCCATATAATTATATAACTTATTAGTGAGTAAATGAAGGTAAGTCCAGAGGAATCGATTATCATATCATACATCAATACTTGGTTAAGTACTCTTTGAGGATTCCAAAAAAAGTACCAAGTATCATTGATGATGCACTCAGTCATTCTCATGAATTTTATCTAAAAATATCAGACAATGTAAAATTTTCCTTTAATACATTAAAGATTCATGATCTCTCTCAGTCATATTGCAAGTGATGTGTCAGACATATATCCAATATTCATCATTATCTAATCAACTGAAGTGAAATTTATTAACATACAGGTTTCACAAAATAAATCAAGTGGGTTTTATGTGCAACAGCATTGTTCACTCAAGATATGCTGTCTTTCCTGGTTAAATGATGGAGGAAGACTGGCATAAGCCAACATTTCAGGAAAACCACCAACCATGTTTAAGCTATCTGAACTATTCAGCTAAATTCAAAACCACAGCAGTGAGGGGCCTTTAAACCACACAGACATGGAGGCCCCATCACATTAAATTCTAATGCAAACCAGTGTGCCATTATAACCATATATGTCCACATCAAACTCCCAATCCCTAGATACTGAACATTTACATTAAAATCTCTCAATTTATGTTGAGTAAATGGTATTAACAAACATTTTCATTTTTTATAAACTGACCTTGGACTTCTGCATGTGATCTTAAACTTAGCCATAGGGATCTGAATTTTGCTAAATTAAAAATTTGTGCTATGTATAAGCTTTTCTTTCTGACCTAAAGCTAGACCTTGACCTTTGACTTCAGAGACCTGCTTCAGGTGTATCAAAATAACCATCGAGTCTCAGTATTAAAACTTCAATAGTTCTTAAAAAAAATTGTCCAATCACATGACATTGTCAATCAAAATCAAACAAGATGAAACTTTGTCAGAGATTATGTTGTTGAACAACCCATTAAAGGTATATGTCAAAGTCCAAAAATAAGAAAATAAAACTTACAAGGTAACAGTGTTTTACATACTGCATACTTCTCTAAGACAGAGGACAAATCAAGCAGTTCATATACTATATGCCACATACAAACATAGATAACTGTTATGTATACTATATACTTAATATAAGTATATAACACTTTTAAAATTGAATTAATTATCCACATCATAGGTTCCATACAAAATGCAATAAACAAAATATATAACAATAATTTCTCCCTTAATGTACCTATTTTATAAATAAAAGCAAATTAATTTAATGAAGTATAGATATAAAATGATAAAATGGTGCCTGTTAAGTCTTATTTGCCATTTCCATCAGAATAGAGCCAGGCTAGTCAGCAATTTCATGCAGCTTATCTAAGTAAACTCTACAGACTAACCTGCCTATAGTGACCATTGGTCAGCTAAATGGCTGTTACAGACAGTTGACCACTGTATTCAGGTTCCCAGAGATATCATATACATTGATAAAACATGACATTGCTAAATTGTTATGTTATACTCCTTTCATGTCAAATGTAGCACTTATGTATACAGTGTATAGCGTAATATCATTATGTATATATGATGCAATAGTAAATGTTTGAGTTAATTACTTAGATAGCAAATGAGCACATTTGTCAGTTTTTATGTTTTTATAAGGAGTCTTACATAGAATTAGCTTAGAACAGTTGAAAGCCTAGTCCATTATACAAATTTAGCAGTGTTTGGCCTAAGGGTTAGACAAAACACAAAGCACAAGAAAAAGGAAATAATAATTATTAAGTTATTGAAAGTTTAACAAATGCATAATTATCATTTTCTTGCATTTTTTTCACAGAAAGCAAGTGATTGTACAATTTTATAATCCCTTTATGCAACACACTACAACAGTCAAATTGTCATATCACATCTATAGGTATAATATAGCTTTCTTAATTAATCTATACCAGCCTTTGCCTGTAACAGCTTGTTAGTGTTAAAACTGCATCTTTAAATATATAATATAGATGTGTACAGTCACAGTTAATCCAATATGGCCATAGCATGCACTGAAATATCACTGATTGTAATAAGTACTGAATATTGCTGGCTAAACCAATTAATAATCTAAATTTAAGTTAATTGATTTCCAGTTTCACTGAATTTCACTGAACTACTGTAACTGTAACTGAAACCTTGTTAAACAAACAAAGACAAATTTCAATTAAAATACTAGTATAAGGTATTGTCCCTTTTCCATATATGTGGGAGAAACATTTTTCTGTCCCTAAGTTATGTCCTTCCTAATGTTTGACTGTATATGAACAGCTACATGTATCTCTTCAGAATATATAGTCTGATTTTATTGACCTGTCAATTATGAATACATTACAGGACTCATTTAAATATTCGATCCAACTTCGGTTTGGTCCGTGTAGTTTACGAGAATTAATGTGGAGTATATAAGTCATGGATTGAAAGTCACACCAGTTTAATGTGAAGGATTTCCTTAATTCACGATAGCACAGACGGTAAATAGAATGCCTGATAATTGAGAGGTCTGTGGTTCGATCCTTACTGTTGCCACTAATACTCTTTCTTTATTTTTGCAGTATATTTTAAAGGAACATAATTTTATTTGTAGTGTGTTTTACGGCATTGAAAATACATTTATTGATTTTAATCCGTTTTAATTTTTTAACATGAATTCTTAAACATGTTATTTAAATGAGTATAGACATAACAAAATTAAGTAAAACATAATAAAACAAAACAAACAATATAAAATAATCATATATAGCTTCAATAATGTTGAAAGTATTAACAAGAAAAAAAAAACATGGACCAACGCGGTCTCGAACTTAAAAACACGTGTGGCAGTTAGATTATAAACTCGTGCATTACCCTATTGCGCTATACCGATGAGTGCACTTAGTTTATAGATACAAATTAAATTAAATTCCATCGTACAGCGTACATCTCACGGAACTTACCGAAAATCTACCGAAGATTAATATACTGTGTGCATCGACCGTGTAATCAGTATGTAATTGACAGGTTAATAAAACCAAACAATATCAAGGGATGTTTTAATAAGGTCATACCTGATTGTTTTGAAAGTCCTGATTGTTTTGAAGGATCTGATTGTTTTGAATTGTACTGCAGTTTGCTGTTAGTCTCCATGATAAATGATATGTTGATCATCACTGACACCATCAACATCACTAACAGGACTGTCTGTAATAAAATATAATAACATATGACAATGAATTATCATGTAAAGATCTATATAAAATAATATGTGATAATAAAAAATTATTAATAGGGCAATCTGTAATAAGATATCAAGCACAAATAATCATAAATAAATCTGCCTGCAATGAGATTTGAACACAAATGATCACTAATAGGACTTTTTGCAATGAGATTTGAACACAAATGATCCCTAATAAGACTTTCTGCAATGAGATTTGAACACAAATAATCACTAATAGGACTTTCTCTAATGAGATTTGAACACAAATCATCTCTAAAAGGACTTTCTGCAATGAGATTTGAACACGAATGATCACTAAAAGGACTTTTTGTTATGAGATTTGAACACAAATGATCACTTATAGGACTTTCTTTCTGTAATGAGATATGAACACAAATAATCACTAAAAAGACTTTCTGTAATGAGATTTGAACACAAATGATCACTAAAAGGTCTTTCTTTCTGTAATGAGATATGAACACAAATAATCACTAAAAAGACTTTCTGTAATGAGATTTGAACACAAATGATCACTAATAGGACTTTCTTTAATGAGATTTGAACATAAATGATCACTAATAGGACTTTCTGTAATGAGATTTGAACACAAATGATCACTAATAGGACTTTCTTTCTGGAATGAGATATGAACACAAATGATCACTTATAGGATTTTCTGTAATGAGATTTGAACACAAATGATTACTAATAGGACTTTCTGCAATGAGATTTGAACACAAATAATCACTTATAGGACTTTCTGTAATGAGGTTTGAACACAAATGATCACTGAATTTATGACTCTCTGTAATGAGATTTGAACACAATGATCATAAAAAAGTCTGTCTGTTGTAAGATATGAACACAAATAATCAGAAGATAGTCTACAACAAGAATGTCAGTAGTGTGGAAATATATTGTTGGAAATCAAGTTCATCAAGTTTGTATTGAAATGACTTGTCTCAAAACTTTGACAGTCCTAATGCACTTAAAAAACATACCTTGATCCTTCTAATGGTGGATGTTTTCATTCCTTTAACATCTTTTAATTTATACACTTAAAATAAACTCACTATTTAATATTTTCAAGTCAATATTTTCAAAGTGACTATTTTCCATATCTCATTTCATGTCTGAGATCCATCATTACTGTTATCATATACCATAACTTCTATTTTTCTCCTTCAAATCAAACTACTTGAAATAAATTCATTTTCATATTCAAAATATAAATTCAAGAAATCATTTTACACTTATCAACATTAAATCCTTTTAATTGTAATAAACTATATAAATTCACTTTAATTCCATGAACTAACTTTAAAAGTCAATCATTCAAAAAAAACTTAAATTCAATTAAATTCAAATTAAACTTTAAATCAATCAGATCAAATTAACTTATTAAATGTAAACTCAGAATATTAATCCAATCATCATAAAACTCTTCCTGTTTTTGTTTTGTTTTTTGTTGTTGTTTATTTATTTCTTCTAAATCCCTAACAATATCTTAACCTTCATTTCACTACATTTTAATGCATAACAGACTTAGATATATTACTAAATATGAATTTACACATAAAGTCAAAAGATAAACATCCCTTAAACACCCTTTTATGTTTAATATACTTGAAAGTCATTCATGCAGTGTAAAATAGCATAACTTACTAACATAATATATTAACTATAATCATTACCTTTAATTTCCACATTATACTCCAAAAGTACGGTACAGTAAGAATATAGGGGGAAAAAATACCGTAAAATCCTAAAATACACATTTATTATTAAATTATATTTACTTATATTTACTTAAATTTTCACGAAAGTTTTGGACATCTTGGCAATAGCCTTTTATTTTCATAAAAATAAAAATAACGCATAAAAAACCTTATAAAAATATATGATTTTACATTTCTTTGTTTTGCAAGTAAGTTATACAGTAAGAAAACTATTATCTCATTAACAGTGAAATATATTTGATTGTCTACACTGTCATTTCTTCCCTCCAGCATCTCCCTGTGTAACAAATGACTGGAACAAAATGGGAGATTTCAATCAGTCATACTACAACATATAGTTATATACATGTACATGTACATGTTTGTACGAAAATACATTTTTTAACTATTATCTATTCTTTTAGGGCCAAATAAAAGTAATATTTATTTCTTTTTCCACGGTGTTATTAGCCATGCAAGAATCTGTAACCTACTGAAAAAAATGCAGCTTAAAAAAAACAATTAACAATGAAATGTATTTTTTCTCCAATTAAAATGAAAATCAAATAATAAATAAAAATCAAATTATAGCGCAAAAAAAAATTGAAAAAAAAAAACTACAAATCTTGAGAAAAAATTATGAGTCTATTTATTATCATAATATATTTTTATTGTTATAGACAACACCAGAAACAATTATTTTGTTGTGGGGGGACTTATAATTTCTTGAGTAATAAGTATTATCTATGACAATCAAGTCAGGGTAAAATTGTTACACCCAGTTTCTATCATAAAAATCTGTGTTTGATCACTCAGGCATTACTTTCGTAAACCTGCAAAAACTGTTGTGACTTTACAGAAACAGTGTTGATGCATGACATGCTGTGGCCAAAAATAAACGTACAGTCAAACTTGTGTTAAGCCACAACAGAATTGACTTGAGTGGTTACTTAAAGTCAATTCTTAATAATTATATACCAATGGAAAGTGTAAACAAGACCTTCAATTTTCTCAATGCTGGAAGGTAAAATAAAAACAACACAGAAAAGGGGGCATAACTGTGCAAATGTGCTTATCAGTTTTAAGTGCCCTTGAAAGTCAAAAAATAGTTAACCACGATAAAAATCTAGGATAAAAATCTATGTGCAAAAAGAAGCATTAAACTGCAAAAATATAATTCTAAGATTATCTTCAATAATGCTGATATGACATCACATTTTGATTTTTTTTTAATGATGAACATCAACAAAGAGGTAAACAAAGAAATTCAAAGATGAGAAAGGGGGCTTAACTGAGCAAAAATGAATTTTACGATTATCTGCCTTTTTGAAATTTATTCCAAAATTGATAGTGAATAATTCATACATGTTTGACATTTTGACAATATTCTAAGAAGAATTTCTATATATCCTAAGTAGGACATTAATCCATTAAAACTGTTTTATAATTAGTCACCTTAGTGCAATAACTGGTTATCTCATATTGAATTTAGAAGGACTTAACCTGTTACTGCACTAAAGTAACAATATATCAATATTCTTTATGACTATTCATGTCCAACATAGTGAAAATTACATTGATCTGCCACTTGGACATATCTGAAAATGTCATTGGGACAATATCCTTATTTTAAACGACAAATTATATTTAAATTTACATACCTTGCTTATCTTTCCAAAGCATTGCCGTCGCAGGAAGGTTTTCCTCAGTAACATACTCATATATAAGAGTTGTGGCCCTTTGAACCATAAATAATTGTTAATTATCTCTCATTATCTTCCATTTTGTTTGTAAGCAGCCAAGCACACCTAAACAAATATCAAAGAGATAATGATTAATCAGTTATAATGATTAACTGAGCAAAAATGATTAATGATTAACCAGTCAAGAATATTTTGGATTTTCCCCAAGGTATTCCGTAGGTACAAACAAACATTTAAAGTTACGGTTTCAGAAATAAGAACAACAGGTTGACTTATCTATTGTGAGGGGTAGTGCACTGTGACACTATAACGGTAAAAGTTTGTTTGTACCTACAGATTAGCTGGAAACTAGAAATGTGTCCATAGGACACGGATGCCCCCACACGCCACTGTTCTGTCAATCTTATGACTCTAGGTCAAATATTTTTTGGACTACATGTGCCACAAGTTGAAAACTAAAAATCAACAAAGGGCCATAATTCTATTAAATTTGGTCGCAGCGAAAATTCCTTCCTTTACTACCATCTAAACATTACGGTTGTTCATCCCTGGAAGTTTAAGCAAAATCTGCCATCCGGTTTAAGAGGAGTTGCGTTCACAAAATTTCTACAAAGTATAAAGTGAAAAAATCAACAAAGGGCCATAATTCTGTTAAATTTGGTCGCAGCAAAAATTCCTTCCTTTACTACCATCTACACATTAAGGTTGTTCATTCCTGGAAGTTTAAGCAAAATCTGCCATCCGGTTTAAGAGGAGTTGCGTTCACAAGATTTTGGGACGGACGGATGGACATACCAACTTTTGATGTTTATGAGGCAAATCAGCTCATAAACACCACCTGGACCAACGTCCATAAGCAAAATAAGCTCATAAAAACAAAAAAATAGCTCTTAATTTGAATTTTATGAGTTTTTGTTCTTTATTTAACTACGGAATGAAGCTCAAAATAATCAAACAGGAGAGTAATTATGTGGCTACTCTATTGTTCTCTCTATTGTTCTTTTTAGCCACGCAAAAGAAAATAGCCACATAAAAGCATTACGGAATGAATGACATCAAAGAGAAAGAACAGTTACCTATTGTCCCTCTAGCCACATAATTACTCTCCTGTGAGTGCGGACGGAGTGACGGGCGGGCGGACACTCAGACGGACAAGTGAAACGCTATATGCTCCCACTCTGTGGGGGCATAAAAACCCACATTTGCTGTGTTCCAGATAACATCTTTTTTCCCAGTAGAAAGAGCACTGTTATACAAATAGAACCAAAATTGAAGTATGAATAATAAATGTTGATATTTCAAATATTAATGGACATTTATCAGAAAAGAAAAGTGAAAGCTGTTACTTCACAAGGTTTTTCTCCCCCAGTACAAAAAAAGACCTTAGTCCTTATAAACGCACCTTGCTGTGTTCTTTAGAACTTTATTGAAATTGTGAAGGTTCTGTGTTTAAAATTAAAAGTAATTGAAAGAATAAAAAAGAAAATAAACAGTTTGTTATTGTTGAGTTAAAAAAAGATAACAATTTGTTATATTTTCTTAAAAAAAAACAGGCAAAATTTTGTCAATTCTAAGAGCTGTCATTGATTCAGTGCTAAGCATTTCCATGATATAATATCTTTATTGGACGACAAATATCAACAAAGCATCAATGTATCAATAATTACTTGTAATATTTAATTACTTTTCTACAATTCATTTCCATATTTGTTTAAATAATTTCAGTAATATACATGTTCTGTTTATACAATTATGATGTGTCTTGATTATAAAGTCCCTTTGCATGTTTTTTTTTTTTTTCGTCATCACTATGAAATATGTCCATTATGTAATGAAAGCATAGTTTTAGACATATGGAGACGGCTGCTCTGTATATGTTTAACTTCTGGCCTTTAGGGTGAATTTTCATAATTTCAAAACATTTTTTGTAATAAGTTAATATTATCATTTTTTTTTCAAAAGTGTATCAATTATTGATCAACAGAAAAATACCAAAGATACATGAACATCAATATCGTTGCTACTGATGACAGCTCTTAGAAAAAAAGTTTTGTGTATGTAACATAACATATATGATATCTTTTAACATGTTATTAACATAAAAGTAAATTCACATTAACATAATTATGTTATGCATTTACTGACAGTTCAATTTTACAATATGACGCAAAAAAATATGAATATTGAATCATGATCTATTGTACAATAAGCCTATAATTTGAGCCGTGTCACGACAAAACCAACATAATGGGTTTGCGACCAGCATGGATCCAGACCAGCATGTGCATCCGCGCAGTCTGATCAGGATCCATGCTGTTCGCTTACAAACACTATTACAAGTAGAGAAACTGATAGCGAACAGCATGGATCCTGATCAGACTGCGCGGATGCGCAGGCTGGTCTGGATCCATGCTGGTCGCAAACCCATTATGTTGCTTTTGTCGTGACGCGGCTCATTTATACAATTTTTTCTATGCTTATAATATAAACTGTTTTCAACCAGTATATGTTAAACTTTATTAATTAAGAAATATAAACACAAGACATTTTAAAGGATATTGATACAATTAATAACTAGCTGAGGAATCTAACCTGTAATCATCCAGTATAACAAATAACTATAATGTACACTTGATTCCGCACTACCAATACAAGTTAAAGTATAAGAGTATTAAATATACATGTGATGGATTCCTAATTGTAACAAATATCAACATTGATTTTAATTCAACCGAAGTAAAGTAGCATAAAGCAAACACTGTCAATATAATTTTCAACATCTAGCTTTTATCAAACAATCATGGTCAATATTTTTACAAAGTCTTTATTATAAATGTATTCCGCCCTATCCTTTATCAAATTCAAGTCAAAATAAATAATTCAGAAATTTGTGTTGACATTATTTCATTTTCCAATGAAATAAAACAAAAAAATCTATCTTGTCAGTAAGTGAAAGATATGAGCCGCGTCACGACAAATCCAACATAATGGGTTTGCGACCAGCATGGATCCAGACCAGCCTGCGCATCCGCGCAGTCTGATCAGGATTCATGCTGTTCGCTTACAAACCCTATTACAAGTTGAGAATCTCATAGCGCAACAGAATGGATCCTAATCAGACTGCGCAGATGCCCAGGCTGGTCTGGATCCATGCTGGTCGCAAACCCATTATGTTGGTTTTGTCGTGACGCTGCTCAATTATTCTCTTCCCATGCTTATTGTATATTCAAAGCATTTTCTCCCTATCACAATGGTGCCAATAAGGTTCCATGTCAAATAATCTTTTTTCTTTTTTTTAACTGTTTCTTTCCCCTCATTTTATACAAACTATATTCACAATAGAGACAAATAAACCAAACCAACTTCTGTGAATTTTTTTACAATATTTCCATTACTTTCAACTATTTTATATATTTGATATCTTGAAACATAAGTACAACTTTCATCCATCCTCCGGGGCCATGCTGCTTTTATTATGGTTAGTTTTGGCTGTCTGTAATTTGCAGATAAAAATATTCAACTCACTGAAAATATTTAAGCACCAGTAGGTAACACAAAAAGGTTGATTAAAAGAGTGCATTTTTTTAACATTAAGACTGATATTTAATAAGAATTTAGATATGACATTAAATGTGTGATTGAATTATAACAAATACATATATGATAATGAAGAACATCTCCTACGGATCAAAACTTTCATTATCTTGTAGAATTCGCAATTAAAGAATCAATATAAAAGTTAAATACAGTCTACTCCACTTACAACGAGATCGGTTTTAACGAGGTACCGCTTATAACGTGTCCCCGCCTTTTTCCTTCTATTTTCCTTTCTTTTTATATCGTTTATAACGAGATCGGTTTTAGCGAGATATCGGTAACAACGTACATATATTCACGGTCCTATGCGTTATTATCAGAATTTTCACAGAAAGGTCACATCATTGGCACTTCGTCTGCATCAGTTTGACAACTTGAGAAAAACAATGGTGACCAAAAACAAAGGTCAACTAAGGAAAAAATTATTGAGCAAATAGCAATCAAAAGTGTCAGTCTTGTTTTGTCAGCGCTCCGGGCTAAATTGTCCTTTAAGTGACGAAATGTAATAACAAAACAATTTTATTGAGTGATTAGCTAGCACAAAGGAAGCGGCTAATTTCTTGCAGAGTTATTCGGTGCTCGTGAGAAATACAATGCATGACTTTTGAAACTAGAAATGTGTCCATAGGACACGGGTGCCCCCACCGCGCCACTGTTCTGTCAATCTTATGACTCTAGGGCAAATATTTTTTGAAAACTAAAAATCTTTTACTAATTAAAGGGCATGAACTTTACAAATACTGAATAAATCCATGAGCAAACCCCAAGGTGAATAAGTACAATCATGCTGACCAACATTCTTGTAAACTTTCAGGCCTACAAGTGAAATACTTTTTGAGCTATGCATGAACAAGTTGAAAATTGCAAATTTATACTACTGTTAGTCAAGGGCAATAACTCTAACAAAACTGAAAAAAAGTCCACATGCAAAGTCCCAGGTTCATAGCTTCACTGAGATGTGAATCAATATTCCTGTAATAAATGGATGATGATCATTATTCCTGTAAAGTTGGTTGATTCTAACTCAAGCACTCAAGGAACAAATAACAACATAATGAAACGGTTTTTACTAAGTCAAGGGTAATAACTCTACAAATACTGGATAAATCCACAAGCGAAACCCCAGGTGCAAAACTAAATATGCTGAGCAACCTTCCCATAAGGTTTAATGACTCTATGTTAAATCCTTTTTAAGTTACATGCGACACAAGTTGAAAATTGCCAAAAATTTCTAAGTCAAAGGCAATAACTCTAAAAATACTAAATAAATCCTTACGAAAATACCCAGGTGCACAACTACACATGCTGATCAACATTCCTGTAAAGTTTTATGACTCTATGTCAAATCCTTTTTGAGTTACATATGACACAAGTTGAAAATTGCAAATTTTACTAAGTCAAGGGTAATAACTCTAAAATACCCAGGTGCAAAACTACACATGCTGATCAACATTCCTGTAAAGTTTCATGACTCTAGGCCAAATACTTTTTGAGTTACATGCGACACAAGTTGAAAATTGCAAAATTTTACTAAGTCAAGGGCAATAACTCTAAAAAATACTAAAAATATCCAAAACAAAACAATAATAAGAAAAAAAACCAAAGTGGTGGAGCCATATTTAACACAGTACATGTGACGTCACACACACTGAACACAGTACATGTGACGTCACACGCACTGTTTACAAACATTGAAACAGTCGGGCCGATGTAAGGTAATTCACGTAGCATAAATGATAAAATACATTAATTTTATTCATTTAATAGGACAGGGAACCAGAATAAATGGAAGCAGTGTATAAAATATCGAGTTACAATTTTAAAATAACAAGAGCTGTCGGTAGGACAGCAACGCTCGACTATTCTTAGTGCTTGATAGTAAAAACAAATGCTTGATACAATTACCTCCTCCTGTTTACAGGTTTGGGTAATGATGGTGAACAAGTGTGCAAAGTTTCAAAGCCATATGTCAATGGACTTTGAAAATATTTGAACTATTACAAAAACTTTAACGTAAATTCTAAGTCGAAAAAGGGGCATAATTCTGTCAAAATGCTTGATACAGTTACCTCCTCCTGTCAACAGGTTGGGGTAATGATGGTGAACAAGTGTGCAAAGTTTCAAAGCCATATGTCAATGGACTTTGAAAATATTTGAACTATTACAAAAACTTTAACGTAAATTCTAAGTCGAAAAAGGGGCATTATTCTGTCAAAATGCTTGATACAGTTACCTCCTCCTGTCTACAGGTTGGGGTAATGATGGTGAACAAGTGTGCAAAGTTTCAAAGCCATATGTCAATGGACTTTGAAAATATTTGAACTATTACAAAAACTTTAACATAAGTGGTTACGCCGACGCAGACGCCGACACCGACGCTCGGGTGACTACAATAGCTCTACTTATTCTTATTGAATAGTCGAGCTAAAAATGAGCGATTATTTCATACTATTTCATGTTAAAAAGTCATCGAGCTCGCTTTGAGGCTATGCCTTTTTCATATTAGTGAGCTCGAAAAGCTGGCCGAAGGCCTGCTCACAAAGCGAGCTTTACTGTAACACAAGTACCTGCTACATAGAAATGGTTTTGAAAACTTTCGTTTAAAATACTGAATTGACACATCGCAACTTTTCGAATAACAAGATAACGATAAAAGCCGAGGCATTCTGATTGAAAACAGATGCGTAGACTGGTGTTCTGGGCACTTTTATAGGAACCATAATAGGACAGGGAACCAGAATAAACAGAAGCAGTGTAACATGAAATTAGATGCTACCTATGGCGCGGAAAGCTCTTATGAATTATTATTTAAGCAGAACATGTTTAGTGAACATGTAAACCAGATCTTTCTTGCAGGTATTTTGTACTGTAAACAAAACAAATAAATTGATGGTGTTCAACCT
Organism: Ruditapes philippinarum; assembly: GCF_026571515.1. Taxonomy (NCBI): domain Eukaryota; kingdom Metazoa; phylum Mollusca; class Bivalvia; order Venerida; family Veneridae; genus Ruditapes; species Ruditapes philippinarum. The sequence goes on from NW_026863554.1 coordinate 81,140, forward strand.
ATCATCGGAGCGCTCGGAAATATTCCGACAAACTCCAAACATAATAGGGGGCCACTGCCCATGCGTCAGCGTTGGGAAAATCCTGTCTGCCATTTTTGTTAATCTCTTATCACAGTTGTTGTTTTAACGTTATTAGCTCGACCATTCGATAAGAATAAGTAGAGCTATTGCAGTCACCCGAGCGTCGGCGTCGGCGTCGGCGTAACCACTTATGTTAAAGTTTTTGTAATAGTTCAAATATTTTCAAAGTCCATTGACATATGGCTTTGAAACTTTGCACACTTCTTCACCATCATGACCCCAACCTGTAGACAGGAGGAGGTAACTCTATCAAGCATTTTGACAGAATTATGCCCCTTTTTCGACTTAGAATTTACGTTAAAGTTTTTGTAATAGTTCAAATATTTTCAAAGTCCATTGACATATGGCTTTGAAACTTTGCACACTTGTTCACCATCATGACCCCAACCTGTAGACAGGAGGAGGTAACTCTATCAAGTATTTTGACAGAATTATGCCCCTTTTTCGACTTAGAATTTACGTTAAAGTTTTTGTAATAGTTCAAATATTTTCAAAGTCCATTGACATATGGCTTTGAAACTTTGCACACTTGTTCACCATCATGACCCCAACCTGTAAACAGGAGGAGGTAACTCTATCAAGCATTTTGACAGAATTATGCCCCTTTTTCGACTTAGAATTTACGTTAAAGTTTTTGTAATAGTTCAAATATTTTCAAAGTCCATAGACATATGGCTTTGAAACTTTGCACACTTGTTCAACATCATGACCCCAACCTGTAGACAGCAGGAGGTAACTCTATTAAGCATTTTGACAGAATTATGCCCCTTTTTCGACTTAGAATTTACGTTAAAGTTTTTGTAATAGTTCAAATATTTTCAAAGTCCATTGACATATGGCTTTGAAACTTTGCACACTTGTTCAACATCATGACCCCAACCTGTAAATAGGAGGAGGTAACTCTATCAAGCATTTTGACAGAATTATGCCCCTTTTTCGACTTAGTATTTACGTTAAAGTTTTTGTAATAGTTCAAATATTTTCAAAGTCCATTGACATATGGCTTTGAAACTTTGCACACTTGTTCACCATCATGACCCCAACCTGTAAACAGGAGGAGGTAACTGTATCAGGCATTTTTTTTACTATCAAGCACTAAGAATAGTCGAGCATGCTGTCCTACCGACAGCTCTTGTTTTTTTATGTGCTAATTTATCAAAAAGGATATGTTAAAGTAACTTTTATATTTACAATTATAAGGGCCTGCAGGCAAAGCGAGCTTTATGGTAACGTGAGTACCTGCTAGATATAATGGTTTTGAAATTTTCGTCGGATGTACCGAATTAACACATCGCAATTTTTCAAATTACAAGATAACAATAAAAGCCAAGGTATTCTGATTTAAAACAGAAGCATAGACTGGTGTCCTGCCCACTTATATGGAAACCATAACAGGACAGGGAACCAGAATAAACGGAAGCAGTGTATAAAATACCAAATGACAATTTTAAAACGGAAAATGTAAAATAAAAATGAATGATTATTTCAAACTATTTCACGGTAAAAGAAAAACCGAGCTAGCTTTGAGGCTTTTCCTTTTTCATATTAATCGTTCCTAAAGTTCTTATCAATGAAATGCATGTTTATTTTCTGATTTTGAACATCATTCTTTCACCGGAAGTGTTATTCTGCTAGCAATAGTCTGAATTATGTAGACACTCATTAAAAGCACTTTTATATCTATATTTAGCTCAAAGGGATTTCAAAATGGCGGCACCCAGTTAACTAAGGAATTAGGTTTAGGATATATATTTTTTTGAAATTTTCATTTACTTTTAATTTGATAACATTTGAATTGATAAGCGTCATACATGTTATCTAAGAGCTCTACAGCCCTCGTTTGGCCTTCGACCCTGCTGGGACTTTCTGCATATAAAATACAGAATGACATTTTTAAAACGAAAACTGTTAAATTTATGAAAATGAATGATTATTTTTTACTATTTTAAATTTCAACGATAAAAGTAAATCGAGCTCAATTTGAGGCTTTGCCTTTTTCATATTAAATCTTGTTGAAGTAACAACTGATTATTTTGAGAATATGTCTTCCTGTTTTGTTCATTCATGTAGTATTTCAGGCCGGAAAATCATCAAGGATGCTAAGCTGAGCTTCTTAGGCTGTTTTTGAAGTGTTTTCCCTTCTTGTAATATAATATACATTCACTTCTTTTGTGACTATTTCCAATGTTATTGAGAATGTTTAGCTCTATATCCTCAATTAGTTATATACACTATATCAGTTTCTTTACAACTTATATTCCATTTTATTTACATATAAAATATCTTTTAAAAACTACTATACGTGTTTCTGTTAATTTATTGTTTACATAAATTATTATTATAACTTCACTGGGTTTTGTAACATTTTGCATGAAACTTATTCTGGCCGTTCCACAATTTATTCCTGTATAATGTGCTATCATCAGTAAAATTAATAATTTACATCATACATGTTAGTCCTATGAATATGACGTCACTTTGAGATATTTTTGCTTCTGGGCAAAGCAACGTGTTATCGAAATTGCTCATAAACCCATAGCATGTTCCGCCAGAAAATCGGGCGGAACGAAAAACAATTAAGACAGCATGTATTTACATTAGTTTTGACCTATTTATGAACAAAACTAAAAAATAAATACCTTTTGTCAAAATAATTAAACTGTCACATCCGAAAAATCATTATTAAATCCTCTCATGTATTTAAATTCCTTTTACAGCCGATAAACAAATTGCGGCCATACAGTGTATGATTTAGCATGAAATTGAAAGAAAAGAAGAAAAACCTTAAAAGGCAAGACAATAGACATTTTTTGAATTTTTTATGATGCTATGCGTTTTTGAGCAATAACTATTAGATGTCAGACTTGACCGACATAAACTATAATAAGCCTGTAACGTCTAATATATTGGATATTGGACTACATACATCATGTACAAGTATGTATTGTAGATCACAGGGAAATCTGTCAATATTTTATAAAATCTATATATATAATAATATAAACAAGGGATAGAAGTCGTGGCCTCGCACTACCAGCACGGGTTCCTAAAATGCATTCACACGTGTAAACTGTATAAAATATCCTCTATTCCATCAAAGTTATTGTAGAAGTTAATATATGAACGAGTCATTACCCAAGTTCTACTACAAACACTTCATTAAAACCTGTAACATTGCAGGAAATAGCTAACATTTCAATATTTACATTGGCTGTCAAGTTGTCGTCCATTTTGCAGGTGTGTTTATGTTCCGAGTATTTTCATTGGCTGATAAAAAAACGCTATTTGTCGCAGCTATATGCCGTTATTATCCGGATTATTATTATTCATTAGCCGATGAATTTGACAGTTACTAACAGAAGTTGGATTTACGCATGGAACATACGGACAACATCAAAATGGAAGCCGAGGATAGAAATTATCAAAACAAACAAAAATTGTTACAATAATTTGTACCAGAAGTTAATGATTGCATCATTGATGGTGGTGGATGATTGATATTTAACCGATTACATGATTAAACTTTCTTATATGAGCATACATTTGCATTAGATATCGTTTTACACGTGTAATTTAACAAACCTAAATTTTACGAACGTGTGTAAAAATGAAACATGAAAAGTTATTTTCTATAATATCTTGTCAATGTAACAAAGTGTGTCATTTTTTTTGAAATTACCGATTCTTTCATCAATGTCAAACAATCAAAAGAAAAAAGACTGTTGTATACTGCATTATAGCCAGCTCGACGAGCAAAGCGAGCTTTACTGTAACGCGAGTACCTGCTAAGTGATGGTTTTGAAAACTTTCGTCCGAAGTACCGAATTGGACACATCGCAACCTTTTGAATTTAAAGATAACGATAAAAACTGAGGAATTCTGACTGAAAACGGATGTGTAGACTGGTCACCCGTGCACGTCTATGGGAACCATAATTGGACAGGGAACCAGAATAACGGAATGTGCATAAAATATTGAATGACAGTTTTAAAACGGAAAATGTAAAATGAAAATTGAAGGCGCCATTTTGTTTGAAAAATCTGATAAATAAAAACAATTTTTTGTCGAATTTTGTTGTGAAAACTATCTAGAATGAAAGAAAATGGTCTAACTAAGAAAATGAATCCGAACACCAATATCTTTTATTCAGTCGTTAACGCTGTACAGACGTTTAAAGTATTGTTTACGTGACGTCACAATGTAGCGCCAAACAGCACGTGCAAAACAAACAAATCAAGTACGCTATTTTAATGTCGCAAACGTTTTAAGTTTTACATTTATTTCACTTTTAATACGGGGAAGTCAAAGACTGGGCCTGCGAATGACACCTTTAAAACGGAAAGAATGAAAGGATTTTTTTTTAACGACTTCCCCGTTTATAGGCTTTGCCTAATTTCATATTAATCTTTATTTCGCTTGAAAAATTATAGAGTGAAATAAAATAAACAAAGTTTTATCAACGTTTTCAAAACTCGTTATTCATTTAACAACAGGGGCGGAGCCATATTTACACGTACTGTGTGATGTCACACGCACTCGTCACTGCGTTTGAAATAAAAATGAGCGATTATTTCATACGGGGAAGTCAAAGTCCGGGTCCGCGAAGCAGGCCCGGGCTTTGGCTTGCCCGGCTATAGACTACACGTGTATATTTAAAAGAAAATCAAATAAAAAAAAACAATTAAAAAATATATAAAATTCTATACCTATCAAGGAAATTTTCAGTGTCAGTTCTAGTTAGGCGCTGCCATTTACAATGTAACTCAATGATAACGGAACAAATCTCAACTTTTCGGATTAATAATAATCGTCGAGTGTTCCGAGTGAAAACGGAAGCGGGTATATATAATACCGAATGACACATTTAAAACGGAAAAAATGAAAGGATTTTTTACCGACTTCCCGCCTAATTTCATACTACTATTTCACATTAAAAGTACATCGAGCTCGCTTTGAGGCTTTGCCTTTTTCATATTATTTACTTTTTCATGAATTGAGCAATTTTGAGTTGTATCCCTTGTTATACGGGGAAGTCAAAGACCGGGCCCGCAAAGCGGGTCCGGGCTTTGGCTTGCCCGGCTATAGACTACACGTGTACATTTAAAAGAAAATCAAATAAAAAACAATTAAAAAATATATAGAATTCTAAACCTATCAATGAAATTTTCAGTGTCAGTTCTAGTCGGGCGCCGCCATTTACAATGTAACTCAAAGATAATAGGCGGGGTATTCCGATAACGGAACAAATCTCAACTTTTCGGATAAATGATAATCGTCGAGTGTTCCGAGTGAAAACGGAAGAGGTGCATGTAATACCGAATGACACCTTTAAAACGGAAAGAATGAAAGGAATTTTTAACGACTTCCCCGTTCATAGGCATTGCCTAATTTCATATTATTATAGCGAGCTCGACGAGCTGGCCCGAAGGGCCTGCTCGCAAAGCGAGCTTTACGGTAACGCGAGTACCTGCTAAGTGGTGGTTTTGAAAACTTTCGTCCAAAGTACCTAATTGGACACATCGCAACCTTTCGAATTTAAAGATAACGATAAAAACTGAGGAATTCTGACTGAAAACGGATGTGTAGACTGGTCACCCGCGCACGTTTATGGGTACCACAATTGGGCAGGGAACCAGAATAACGGAAGCTGTGTATAAAAAATGAAAATCGAAGGCGCCATTTTGTTTGAAATCTGATAAAAACAATTTTTGTCGAATTTTGTTGTGAAAACTATCTAGAATGAAAGAAAGTGGTCTAACTAAGAAAATGAATCCGAACACCAATATCTTTTATTCAGTCGTTAACGCTGTACAGACGTTTAAAATATTGTTTACGTGACGTCACAATGTAGCGCCAAACAGCACGTGCAAAACAAACAAATCAAGTACGCTATTTGAATGTCGTAAACGTTATAAGTTTTACATTTATTTTACTTTAGATAATCTTTATTTCGCTTGAAAAAATATACAGTAGAGTGAAATAAAATAAACAAAGTTTTATCAACGTTTTCAAAACTCGTTATTCATTTCACGACAGGGGCGGAGCCATATTTAACACAGTACGTATGACGTTACACGCACTCGTTACTGCATTTGAATTAAAAATGAGCGATTATTTCATACTATTTCACGTAAAAAGTACATCGAGCTCGCTTTGAGGCCTTGCCTTTTTCATATTATACATAGTGGGAAAGGGAAAAAATGACAGAATCCCCTGTGGCTGTGTTGTAGATTGAAGCTATTAAAAGTGAGCAACAGCTGAGTTCTCAATAAAACTAAAGTGAAAATATCAATAATTTAAACAAATATCAGGGAAGTGACATATATTAATGTTTTTCACCAATTAAATCTTTTGACATAAGTTAAAACTTACCTAAATTATTTACTTGAAATCTTTCTAATTTTTCTGGACAACAGGAGTCATTTTTATGAATATCTATTTTAATGGCAACACCGCTTATGGCTATCTGCACGGGATCGCCTATAGAAAAGCCGGGACCCGGGATCGTATTAAACATATAGTAATCCCGGGAATTGACCACCTACTCTCGGTGTATTATTGTTGTTATTATTATTATTATTATTATTATTATTATTATTATTATTATTATTATTATTATTATTATTATTATTATTATCATCATTTGAATGTTTTTGTAGAGATTTCTGAATAAGTTTGATTTGTAGTAGTAGGAAATTGACCAGTCTAAGAAGATATTTTTCAGATAAGCCGGGATCGTATTAAAACATATAGGGATCCCGGGAATTGACCAGTTCAAGAATATAGTTTTCAGAAAAGCCGGGATCGTATTGAAACATATATGTTATCTAAACATATTTATATCCTAAGTTAAATTAATTTAACGTTCATTACATACAATAAAAAATAAAAACTTAATGTTTAATCGCCTTTCATTACGGCATTTATCAACATTAGTTTTCCCTCTATATCTAATACGATCCCGGATCCCGGGCGTCCCGAATCCCGGGATTTTCCCCCCACCAAGACTTATTCCAGTTCAAGTTTCAGATATTCGACTGGTCATCTTGTCTAGCAAATTTAACTGTTCTGTTGCTGATATTTTTTTATTTATTTTTTGATATCGATATCATCATAAACATGTCATATGTTTGAGTATTTTTAATATTATTGAATAGATATAGATTGAAAAATTTAAGCATCGATCTAGATAAATATGTATGACTGCGGATGTTTTTGAAATGAAAAATTTCAACATTTATTTGTTTAAATATGTTGATATATGCTTAAGCCGGTGCTAGGGGTGTGGACGATGAAAGTTATTCTTAGCCTTTTATAACTAACCTGGTATGCATATATCAATTTCGGTATGTTAATTTATTACAATACTTTGTTTGTTTGTTTCATTTTACGCCTTTTCCCAACAGTATTTCACTTTCAGTCATATAGTCGAGTAGTTTCCTAACCATCGTTCCTTGAGAGTTACACCAGTACTAGACTACCTTCCCCCGCGCTAAACTACCAAAGCATCTCCCGGGGATCGAACCCACGCCAGAGAGGCAACTGGATTAGAAGTCATCGACTCTAGCCCCTCGACCACGGAGGCGGTTATATTACAATACTGTAATTGTGAAATCCAAATGTATATTTTGTATTATGAAATACATATAAATTGTTGACATTGTATATTTGAAATAATTTTTTTTTTAATCTTATATTTGTTTTTTTTTATTATTTTTACAAAGGTTCTTAATGGTACCAGATTAAAAACTGAAACATCATTCAGTGTCGCTTTAAACAAAATCTCGCCAATTAAAAATGTAAAAAAGTGAAAATTTAAAACTTTTAACATAATATAATTGATTAATTTATTGACAATGCGACCAACATAGACATTAGACAGAGTGACAATTAATTTGGGACTGCTGCATGTGTTGCTTAGAATGTAATATGTCCAATTAATTCATTCCTCTCGGGTAAAATGAATATGTGTACAAATCTTTAGATGTGTGTCTTTATGTGTTTTTGACGTTCTCTAAGGATTACGTTTTTCTCTATTCTATAGCTATGGTAGCATATCATTGTCTTGTTATCAGATGGAATAAGTAAACTTTTAGGATAAATAGCAGCATGGTGATAATTTATTTTATTGAACATTTTAAACGGGCACTTATTCTTTCGTCATTTTGATGCAAAACGGTATTGTAAATAAGGCTACAAGATACAAGATACAAGAAACTTTATTTTAAGTCGGTTTACATATTACAAGAAACATTAGCTAATAAGCTATTTACCGACAATAACAAAGGCATAAAACATATTTACTAACATATATAACAGTTCTGAAAATAAAAACATATAAACTATTAGCAGCTTAAGCATGAAATAAGAGTATCAAGGTTAAGAAGAACTTTACAATAAGATGGTAAATTAAGGCATAGATTGGTGACATGCACAGTACATATTGTATTAAAGGTAATAACAGTTTCTAAAAGTAATAAATGACTGTAGTCTAGAAGTTTAAGTATGATACATATAGCAATGTGAACAAAAAATTGTAAACGTTTACACAATTGCTAAGAACCGAAACGATACCGTTTAAACGGTGGTACCTCTATGTTCTATACACCATATATTTGAGTCGCCAAATGATGTCTTTCTTTCTATTTTTAATACATGTACAAATAAAGAATGTGCAGTGCTCATCACGATTGAGTCAGCACACATTTTTTGCATTATAACCCCATTTTTACCAAAAATGTTTTATGTCACCAGCAATTTTGCACGGCAATGCTGTGTTGAGGGTTGTAAACACCCATTTTCCGTTTGTTTACATTGGAATAAACCACTGGAATTGATAAAATCCATGATTACAGCCATACAGGCAATGATTAAGAAATTTAATGTAAGACAATATGGTCATTTTCGATTAAACGGTAAACAATATTGTAAACGTTTATGAATGAAAACCGAAACGAATCCGTTTAAACGTGTAATCGTGAGGGCCCTAATTGTAAAAACCCCAAAATTGATTGATTTTTATCACTGTCATTAAGAGCTGGTTGCTGAAACTCCAATCTCAAGATAGGCAAACCCTGATCTCATTTATCCTAAAAGAAACGTAACACGAATATACAGACATTATCACAATCATGTTGCAGAAATTACTATTTACTAATTCTGTTCCATCTGACTAGACCAATGTCTATGTATGTACCATTTACCAGAACCTGATTATTGCCCTATATACTAAACTTTCTCGTCGAACCCTTGTCATATTGTCGCTCCCCACCTATCCACAGATAAGTACTCATAATATCTTTTTGATATTTAACATTGATTTACAGATAAATAACTATGCGAAAAACAACTAATCGAATGAACAGATTCCCTGGTCAGCAACACTTTAGCAGGTAAACAAATAAATCTTAATTTCCCTTGTAAAAACTTAAATTTTAGAAAATGGTGTGTAAACATAAATTCGCAATTTGAAACGTTTCTTCCTAATTGGTCGGAGTCCAAAGATTGTGTTGGACAATGTACACACAACTGAAGTTCCTGTCACCGAGGGTATATCTATTCTTATTTGTATCAACGAACTTCCTTCTTCAGATTTCCAAGTCCCAATTTCGTTCCTTTGCAGATGACACTGTGGTCTTCATTAGCATTAACTCTTCCTCAGACGCGTAAAATATGATAAACAAGATCAACAAGGAAAGTTTAATGAATGCAACCCCACCAGCGACAAGGAGCCCAGGGTGACCCCAAACAAAAACAAGGCACGGCGCAAGGGAGAGCACAGACGGGCTTATCACTAAAATGATACATACATTGTAAAAAAAATATAGTAACCGACAAGGAAATCAAAATATAAGAAAACAAATAAATGATTGGTTAATACCCCCTTAGCAAAAAGGTACAGGGGAAGGGGATAGGAATTTCGGGGAAGGGGAGGTGGGGCGAATTAAAGAAACAAACATTGGGCAAAAGGGAAGATACTTACTCTAGACGAGAAAACAACAAGGGACAAACATAGAAGTGTCACCAAAACAGTATGAAACTACAAGCATACAAGCGTAAGCCTTGCAAGAGGATCTCAAAAAATGTAAATATGAGGTAAAGAGTGGGACATGGGTTTCAATCTCTTAAAATGCCAAGTCCTTTATATTACGAAAAATAAAAAATAGAGAAAATAAGAATCCCTATTACAGAAGAAGTCATATACATCAAGTATTTTTTATTAGACGTTATAAACTAAGAATAGATTGGCCAAGAGCTATCCACAAATTGAAGTTACAATACACAAACAAGCAGAACCCTAATAATTATCGAAAGAAATATTTACACAAAAATGGGCTTCTAAATCCTTAGCCCGACTTCTGTCGGTGTAGGCATCCACCGTATTGAACAATAAACACAATCAAACATAAAAAAGAAATTGTTCAAAGACGAGTGGCATGCTTGGTGATATACGATTATTTCCAAATTGACATCGATAACAGTTATGCAGGAAGATCTTCGCTGGTGCTTTTTTTAACATTGTAGGCTGGACTTAAAAATCTGGAAACAAAGTGATCCCTCACAAGCATTAATCACAGCACAATTACATGAAAATTGCAGACTCTGTTTGATTTAGACTTTTTTTTTTCAAAATCTACCATAACTTAGAAGCCACCTACCTCTCATCAAACATTAAAACTCCATTAAGGCTTTCAGAGGTTATGAAGTCTTTATATCACAGATAAGACGTCAAAAGACTTATTTAAAAACAGGCACCATATCCTAAGGGTGATTATTCAGCATTTAAGTAGGAAAAACACGAGAATAAAATCAACAAGGCAAAGGCAAAGTTCAAAGGACGCAGTCCCCGATACACCCAAGCTACCAAAGAAGGGTCAGAAGACACCACCAATACTAGAAACACCAAATTGAGTTTTAGGTAAAAATCTGGAAACAAAGTGATCCCTCGGAAGCATTAATTACAACAAATTACAAGAGAATTGCAGACTCGGTTTGATTGATTATGTACATGAAAATCCTGTAAGAGGACACAACAGACGTTTCAGCCATGAATGGAGACAGATACCCAAACATGTCTGATTTCACAGTAGGAACTGGGGGTGTGAAGAAACTTCTCCACCTCAAGCCCTAAACCCCACAAGGCAAGGCCTCGGGTCCCGACAACATGCAGACAAATTCCTGAAGGACTATTCTCAAGATATTACTCCGACTCCTCTCGCCCCCCCCCCCTTGTTCAACGCCTCTCTGCAACAAGGAACGGTACTTTGAGACTGGAAGAAGACAAATGTATCACGGTGATCGCAGCAACCCCGCCAACTACAAGCCCATATCCATCACATCAGCATGCAGCAAACTCCTACAGCCAAATAATGAAACACCTTGAGCACTGCACATCCTGTCAAAGCAACAAGATGGATTTAGAAAACAACGCTCAACTGAAATATGATGAACACGATCAAAAAGGAAAGGCGGCGTGCAATAAACGCAACATGCCTACAAGATCCACCAATCAACTCTTCAATCAGTCAAAAATGGAAAGTACCTTCGTGTCAACATCGAAAATAATCTCTCATGGAATATACACATAGAATCAGAAGGCCATGGCAACAAGTCCCTATCATTCCTTAGAAGAAATGTGACAAAATAATATAGAGAAAAGCAGAGTCGCTAAAGAAAGCCCAACACGGCAAAATTGAAAATGTTGCAGGCTTGCTTTGATTGAGCCTGTTCATGGACGGTACTGTCAAGTACAAATAACCGTCCACGCCCCCTAGCACCGGCTTAAGCAGAATTCAACATTTAAACACGAAAATGCTGAAATTTTGAATTAAAAAACATCGGCGGTTATTATGGGACCTTCAATGTGACACAGTAGTGCCATTCAATGAATAGCGGTATATATGGTCCCCAAGTAAAAGAATGCGTGTGCCCTAAACGAGAAAACAATGGATGGGACTAAATAAAATGGAATTCTGAAAGTGGATCTGAGGTTATGAAGCCTGCATATCACAGACAAGACGTCAAAAGACAAATTTAAAAAGCTGCACACAAGCCATTAATTAAGGACCAGTAGTACAAGACCCTTGTCAGCCAGTCCTTGAGTACGCAGGCATAGTCTTGGATCCACAAACAGCCACCAACAACAACCAGCTGGAAGCTGTGCAAAGGTAAGCAGCCTGATTTGTAAAAGGCGGCTACAAGCAGTCAAGCACCACCACTGCAGTGATGGCAGACCTAGGTTGGCCAACACTACAGCATCGCCGCTCAAAAGCCAATTTAGTGATGGTCTACAGGATCACACACAACCTCATCCATCCCAGCTGCACAGTACTTCCACCCTTTGACACTTCTTGTCATGGCTACAAACACAAAGAGTCCATGTCCTATTCTGCAGAACCGACACCATGAACTTCTCTGTTGTGACATCGGCCATCCGCATCTGGCCCCGTGTTTACAAAGATTTAAGGAACAGGATCAAGATCAGGATCAAATTTAAAAACTCAAATGTTCTTCATTGTTTATGCTCATAGACTAAATATTTAATAATAACTTGATAAAATTGGATCTCAAATGGCATACATATTGTTGTATTTATGAAATTTTAGAAATAACTTATTATTTTTGCAAGGTATTATTTTTGCAAGGTATTGGCATTTTACAGTTGATCCAAATAATTATTTTGATCCTGAAACTGATCATTTTTTTGATCTGATTATTTCTAATTTTGTTATTCGTCGATTTTATCCCAAATTGGATTGTTATTTGCAAATCAGCAATATTTTAAATTAGGAATAAGTAACATTTAATTCTAGCAAAATACGATCAATTTTAGTTTTCTAAAACAATGAAAATAAAATCAGGATAATTTGATCCTGATCCTGATCATTTCTTAATGAACACTGGGCCTGGACCCAGCTTCCAGTGCACTAAAACTAGGCAGTCAGTCTTGATGTCTTCAAAGGAGGACTAGTCGTGACGTGCGTTTAATGCCCTACAGAGGGTTATGTACAGTACTGGGAGAAGAACATGATGAATAAGAAGGAAAAGAAAAAGAAGAGTTCATCCCAATGGGAGTTGATTCGAAAAGATCACGGGGTCCGTGTTGATAGTAAAACTATATCCATTTCTTTTTTAATTTTGTTTACAGCATTTAATTTTCTTTGACACATACACTTTCTTTTTAGTAAAGTAAAACAACTGATGATATAGAATCAGTTTTAAATAGAAATTATTCGACCAACATAATACGAGCGTCTGCCGAAAAGTGACGTCATTAATGGCGGATACAGCATTACTTTCACAAATTTCCAAGTGTTGTTTATAATTTTCGTAAATTTTGTGCATAAGTTGATCTTGAGAAACATCAAGATGATAATAACGCTAAAGACTTTACAACAGCAAACTTTTAAGATAGAAATTGGCGATGAAGAGCTGGTAATTTACTTAAAAATGTGTCATTTCACGTGGGTGGGGTAACAAAAACAAATATTCGCCGGTCATCAAAAAAGCAGGTTACTCATAACAAAATGACACTGACTTTGATATTTTGACATTCTGGTAATTGAATCAATGCGATAATTATAATTGTTTTAATTATGTGTTGCAATTTATAAAGTTTGCCTAATGCAACATTTTCAATTCTCAACTGACCTGACTGGTTTCATAATCATGATAATTCATTACCAAAAACTCATCAACATTGTTACATACAGACTAATTTACAGACATTAATAAATTTAAAATAGTATGATATGTTGTTGATAAAACCAACATAATGTCAAAAATTATCTGCAGTTATCAGTCTATGTTTAAAATGGAAAAGAGTCAACTCGGCCCTATACCAACTCGGCACGGGTCAACTCGGCCCACTTTACAAAAAGATATATTACGTATTAACTTTGCTTTGCATGTTGTTAAGGTAAATGAATAATACGAAATATCTTATTAAGTACTATAGAATTATACATTGTACTTCTCCCGAAATAAAGTATATTTAATTTTTTTTTTATTTATTTGTCTTATATTTATAAACTCTCTCTGTTGAACTTCGTAAATAACAGAGGTATATTGAGTGAAAAAGCAAGACTTGTTTCCCTTAGTTTCCCTTCGCTTGCAAAAGAATGCAAATTCAGCCATGTTTAAATCGCTAGTTTGGGGAGAGTAAATGTCCGATTTTAAAATGTGTTACACCAATTAAAAGCTGGTGATCTTAGCTTCCTCTCAGTATATATTTGGTAGACAGACGTTTCACTATTAAGACGTTTCACTCCCTTTTTATACCAAAATTATTTTGATACTTATGATATGCTAAAATAGACATAAAATATTGAATTGAACTAAAATAGACCCTTAAATTTAATATAACTACATTAAAAATGGGGATTTCACTTTTTTTCAATGGCTTAAAACTCATTACCTTAAGTTCTATCATTTCAGTTATTTTATCTTCTTTATTGTTGTAATGAAATAAGGTGTTTTTCTATTCTTTGATCCATATGTGCAATTATCACATTATTTCACTTAAATAAAAAATATTTTTGATTAAAATAACACTTTAATATAACTAATTATTTGATCTTTTGTAAAAATGGACTCAATAGGCAATTTTAATTGAAAGCATAACAATGTCGTGACAACAATTAACTTTGAGTAACGTGTGTTTTTGTTGTTAATTTTAAACATGATGATGGGATAAAAAATGTTAAATTATTTAATGCTTGTATACTATACAGTAGTGCTTTTGCGATATACATTTATGTAAAAAAATTTAATGTCCATTGAAATCAGAAATATCTTTAAATTAAATTAGAAGCATTGGGACTTTTTCAATATTTGTCATGTATAATCATTTTTTGTGACTAAAATTCATTATTATATAAACAAAACTTATGGAGAAGTTTCTGTGTTTAAATTGGCTGTTGTCAAAAAATAGTTTAATGGTCCAATAAACCACTGATTAGTAAACTGTTGATGCTTAAGTGCAGTGTTTATACAACTGATTTAATAGTGGTGTCAAACTGTAAGTTGATTGTCTCAGTGTTTATACAACTAATTAGGCGATGAGATAACACCAAAATTACTTAAGTTTGTAAAGAACAGAACAGAACAGAGAACTGTTCTGTTCTGTTCATAAGTTAGTTTATTGGCTACTGTTTAATAAATTAATGAAGAAAATAATTTAAAAAAAATAATATATTTTATACACATGTTTCGCATATCATTGTTTAAGACTTACAAAAAAAATCATTACATGTATATAGTCAATATATTTATTATTATTTAAGATATTGATATTTTTTATTATTTGAATTATATTAGTAACTTTACTGGTAGTGATTTCAATATTTAAACTGATACTTATAAAAAGTTTGTTGTTCTGTCTATGTTATTCTATTTTTTTTTTTAATTTACTTTAGTAAATAGAATTTCCTCATGTTGTTACACTTATAATAAAAGTGATATTGAAGAAATTTGTCTTTCATTTGTAACACCTCTTATCACTCAACCCATAATTAAATGAGTAATCTTCTAATAATTTGTATTAACAATACCATTGAAATCAACAAAATGAAACATTAAATTGAATTTCCTTTTTACAATGTTTGATATTAATGAAATTAAAATGTGTCAACCTTCCTAGTAAACATCTAAAAATTGGGAGTGAAACGTCCATACAATTGACAAAATGGGAGTGAAACGTCTAGGTGTGAACCGTCTTGGGAGTGAAACGTCTCAATAGTGAAACGTCTTGGGAGTGAAACGTCTGACATTCATATATTTCAACACATTGTTTGACACTGAAGGTATTTAAATTTACGGTTAAACCTACCACGAGTCAGAAATACAGTGAGATACGCAATCGGTTGGTTATCTTTACTCGCAATTCTACTGATAAGAAAAGCCTGTCTGCTGCTAGTTCTGAAACTGTCAATCAGTGTTTTATAAATAATTACAATAATAACAATAAAAATTGATAACACAAACCTAAATATTAATAATTAAAAAGTGGGCCGAGTTGACCCGTGCCGAGTTGGAATAGGGCCGAGCTGACTCGGGGGCCGAGTACGTTTTAGGGCCGAGCTGACCCGGATTCTTTAAAATAGACCAATAAGTGTCCATTATCAGTCACCAAATAGCATTTAGGCTTATTGCAGGTAACTTATGTTCATTAAGTCTGATACAAATAAATAACAAGCAGCCCTTGTATAGCTATATTACACCTATTGATATTTAAGATTATTGCAATTAACAGGGTCTAGGGTTTTATGATTTATACGGACAGTACGTAAATTTATAGACCATAAGTAACTGTATAGATTTTTTACAGTATGTCTGAATACATATTTTTATATCAACTCATAATCGTGAATATAAACAGGAGTACCGAATATAAATATTATTGTCTTAACAAAAATAACAAAGATTAAAATAAACATCATAATATGAACAAGAAATAATTTTATTTTATATGATAAAACAGCTCTATTCTGGATGTTTTGGTCACTGATAAAAGTCTGAAAAAGAGACTTGTTTTAACATATATGTGACAGTTTATATTTGCTACATAAAATAAACTATTATTTATAAGTCTTGGTTATTTTCTAACAACACTTATCAAATATTTTATTTTTTATGTAGCATTCACCATAATATATGTTATTTATAGTGTCAGGGCTCACGCTGTCGGTCGCCATAGTCGCCATTTGCGATTATTTTATAAGATTGGCGATTATTTTTGCATTTTGGCTACAAAATCTGGCGATTAATTTTTACTTCCAACAGTGTTTATATAAGGTGTAAAAATCGATAATGAATGAAGTAGACCCAATTAACACCAGCGGGGTGCATTTACTTGAGAGTCAACTTTTTACCGGTCACGTGCTGCTAAATATATTGCCCGAGGTGATAAAATACATGCGAGATGTATAATTGTATAAGTACTTTAAAGATATTGTCCAGCATTTATAATAGCCATCAAATATCCGTCAATTAGCCACAAAAATCGTTTTAAAATTGATAAACTGGATATTGACTTACCCAAAATTTACCGTGAATTCCAGTAATTACAAATTTTGATTTTTTTTTGTTTTAAGCTACTTGACTAAATCGCCAGTTGAAAACAATGGTAAAATATTTAAAAAGTATTAAATTCCAAACAACTATTTGCACAACAACCAAAATTGTGAATATTTCTTCAGAAAACAGGAAAAATCCGATTGTCACATATTTTCGCAACACCGATAATTTTGATATTTATTTAAAGGTGAAATAAGCTATGTTCTGTTTAAAAATCTTTACTACTATAGCAGAAAATTTGTATTACATTGGTGATGATGATATTTTTCAGTAAATTATTCAGAAAAAAGGCTTCACTCTGTGAATGAGTTTGCAAACTTGTGTTATTTCTATAGGCTAATATGACCTAGATCTACTCCAGTTCTGTGTGAAATGTTGAAATTGACAGTGGTTATAGCTGACAAAATTTGATTAGAACAAACAAAAAAAGTTGTCTGATAACAGCCTTATGTAAAGTTATAATGAATCTTTAATATTATTGTTATACAGTAATTATACTAATTATAACGTTTTTATTCTGTTCTATAATAACAATTAAAGTTTTGGTTCTATTTAAAAAAGGTAGTTATCAATATACACAAATGTACCAGTTTTTTTGAGAATCCTTATAAAACTGAAAGATATAAATGTAATGTTTATTTAATCAACTGCTTATGTTGTTAATCACTAATTCGTGAATAGTCCGCTGAACTTTTGGCTATTATTTTTTTAAGTTGAAATTATTGGCTATTATTTTATTTGAGCTAGTGTGAGCCCTGTAGTGTCATTTTTTGACTCTACGCCAAATTTTTATAAAAATAATATTCATATTTGGTATTGTCTTTGTATTCCCGAATATGAATTCATATTCGGTATTAAGTCATACCCGATTTTTTATAGATCTGCAAATTTACAGACAGAAAGTACCAAAATAGTAAAAGTTGAGTGAAACTTCAAAATTGCAGGTTTAAAAGAATAAGGTTACTGATAACATAATTGTAACAGTATAGTTAAGATCAACTTTGAATCTTTCCTTTTTACAAAATTTCAAGATAAAACTTACCTTATTACCTTTGTTAATATAAACAATCAATAAAAGAAGTCATCTAAAGCTGCAGATTTTAGTATTAAACAAAAGACAGCAAATTTTTCATTGAATATCTGTATATTTATGTATTGAAAAATCTTTAAGTGTCAAGACTATCCATAAATTTATGGACAGTTCATAAAAATCTTGAAATCCTAGACCTGCTAGATTAATACAGAGTTAAAATATCATGATTAAGACATGCAATATATATTTCAGAGTCCGACAGATAGGCTTAAAGATAATTTTTATATAACTCACATAAGTTTGTAAAATTTATTACATATTTTCTGATTTAAATCAGGGCTCGAATTTAACACTCGCAAACTCGCAAAATGCTAGTTGAAAAATGATTTTGCGAGTTAGATTGATGACTACTCGCAATTTTTTGCGAGTTGAAGAAAAAACGGAATACACTCGTCAGGAAAATCCGAAATATAAATGTGGCGTAATATTCGCAGGTAGCCGAGTTATAAACTATGCGCGCACTTGCTGTCTGGTTTACATTTTCTATACCTTAACCTCGCTTAAAAAAGTACACAAATTTAAACCAGTCCAAATGTCATTTTGTCCGTGTAAATCAAGCGTGATCGGAATAAAATGTCTAAACGAAAAATAACGAACTTCTTCCCACTTACTGAAGCAAATGTGTCTTCAGATAACAATACTCTGAGTACAGAAGATGATTCACAGTCTATCTAAAGAAAGACAATCAGACCTTCAGTTAAAACGGTTAAAATTGGGAGAAAGAACTGCACTTCAGTCTTGCGTATCTAACTCGATGACGATGGAAATGTTGCCAAAATATTTTGCGCCGATTGTTGTGCACATAATCCAGACAAGACATCGTCGGTACGGCGACAATATTGCATTATTATTTTTTTTACATGTAGATTGACATTTGATAATAATCCCTGTCCCCTAAATCAAGTTTTTGAGTAGAAAGTTAAGTTGCTGATTCGTACCCCGGGCAGTTCGAACTCGTCCAAACAAATTACAATTTTAAACAATTTTGGAATTAAAAAATCATTGTCGTAAAAAGTGCTAGTTGAATTCAGTTTTTGCTAGTTAAAAATTTGTCCACTAGCAAAAAATTGCTAGTGGCCAAAAAAGTTAAATTTGAGCCCTGTAAATGAAGATTTTATTTATGGAATTAAGGAAATACAGTGTACATGAAAGAAAAAGTTAACAAGGATTAGGTATTGACATTTAATATTGATGTATAATTTCAGTCAAAAGATATATATTTTCAGAAAAATTTCCTTGTAATGTCTGAATAATAGAATTAGATTACTTTCAAAAAAATGAACAGATTGCTGAATGTTTTGATGTTCTTTCTGTTATGAATCATACTTTTTCATAGGGAAAAATAATAATATGTTCCCTGTCATCACAATATGAAACTGCAGAAAAAAGGAACAAATGTACAAGCATTTTAATATTGACTTTTCCATCCCTATCCATTTCCCTGTTGTCACAATAAGTAAACCCCAGAAAAAATGTAGCCAATGTAGCATGCTGTATTTTTTTTTTATCCCCCAACAGACAGTGAGGTAACTGGAGTGTGGGTAACTATTACTTTGACTGCTTGCCTCATGATTTCTTGTTACTTGAAATGAATTATATTGTATAGAAACATTAAGATGATTATATCGCTAAAGACTTTACAACAGTAAACTTCTTAGATAGAAATTGGCAATGAATAGCTGGTAATTTACTTTGAAATGTGTCTTATCATGTGGGTGGAGCAACAAAAACCATCAAAACTGGCATGTTACTCATTAGAATATGACACTGACTAGATATTATTTTGACATATCGGCAATTGACTCAATATGATACTTACAATGGTTGTGAATTTTGAATCTCTGTATACCATAGAATGTCATTTGAGTAACAAGAAATTATTCATGAGGCAAGCAGCCGAAGGTCTTAGAGAGATGCAACCAGTTTGCTGATTTTTATCCTAGGAGTAATTCCATAATTCAACAATTTTGTGGAGCATGCTGTCAGCAGTCTTGTTTAGTTATGTTTTGAAATCCAAAAATATGGTTTATAAGTAACCACTATTAATAAAGACCTGTTCTATTGCAATGAGACTGTTGAATTTCCTCTTTTCATAATTAACATAAAAGTCATTGGGCAACAAAATGAAATGTAATTCTGCCAAGAGAATTTGATGTAAAAGTAATATACATTTAGTGTATACAGCAGCACATCAAGTTATTAGGACATCTCTTGAAAATACTTTGGGGTGGGGGATTTGTATTTGGGTAACTAAGAATATAGATGCCATACATAATATTACATTCAATATGAAAATTTATTGAAAAAAATATTTCTTCAGGTTAAAGTACTTAAAGAAAAAATAGAGAAAGAAAAGGGAAGTGAAACTTTTCCAGCTGGAGGGCAAAAGCTGATATATGCAGGTAAGAAGGTTTTATAAACTGAAATTTAGGTTGATTAAAGTTATTTATGGTTATGATAGTATCATAGGTCAAATCAATGGTGTGGTGACTGGGACTTGAACCATGGACTTGTGTTTTACAGTCCTCGGCCTTTTCGTAGCCATTTTGGGAAAAAGTAGGTAACCCAGTTTGGGAAATTTTGCATTGCAAAATACTTGATAAGGGAAAATATTTGAAATCTCTTTTGGCGTAGTATTTTAAATAAATTGTGAAACATTGTTTATTCCAACCAACTGAAATGGCAACGAAAGCAAAATGAATACAATAAAATTTGACAGTAACATCTGTCTGTTATGATACTGAAATTTGACAGTTTAGATATTGGGAATTTAGTTTGATTTGGGATTTTTTTTTTCAAAGATTGGGAAAAAATCAGCATATTTGACATGAGTCTTGTAATCTGACCTGTGGTGACACATGGAAAAGATATGATCCCATAGCTCTACAGTTTGAACTGTACTGTTGCTTACAAACAATATGCTCTCCAAAAGTTGTTATCAGTTGTAAAAAAAACATAACTATGCCAGATGCAAGGCATGAACTTTTGACTATTAAAAATCATGAGGACATCATAATCCATGAAATACATATAAACCTAATATTATGAAATGTAATATCTGTATACCATAATTTATTTTTACACTTTAGCTTATAAATACAGTCATTTTTAATGACCAATGACATGTATATTTGATAGGAACTTACAATGTACCATTATTTATAGACATGTTTTTCATATTGATACAAACATAACTTGAGTGGTCCTTTACATTTATATCTTTGTATGGAGTAAGTGCGCCCAAGGCCAACACTGCTAAAATAGACCTTGGTTCCTTCTATATAGGTGTTTTCCACCTAGGAAAATACTTTCAGATAGTGCAATTTTTCTCAGGAAAATGTATTTACTATAGCAAAAATAATGTTACTTTCCTCAAAATTAAGGGGAGGCCCCTTTCCCTCATGTTCTTGTGAAAAAAATCTGCAAAAGTATTTTTTATACCCCTGCACCCACAAAAAGACCATGAGGCACATTGTTTCGCCTGTCTGCCAGTTTGTTATTTTTTTGCTGACAACTTAAATGTTAGCTACATGTATTCATCACTTAGGATTAACACTTTTTTTGACTTTCAAGGTAATACAACTTTTTGAATTGATAAGACACATATTTTTGACATATATATTGGAGCTTATGATTATGGTTAACATGTGATGTGTTTTTTGGATACAACAGGAAAGATCCTCGATGATGAGAAACAAGTCGGCTCTTATAAAATTGAAGAGAAGAACTTTGTTGTTGTTATGGTAACCAAGGTAATATTTTGATTGACTCATATTTGATAAAGAATATGATAATCATCGCTTTGGAAATGGTTTCATTTAATATATTTCGTTTCAATACCAAAGACTATAAGGAAAGTGATTATGCAATTAAGCTCTTGAATTAAGATTATGGAATTCATTTGTGTTTGGAATTTGAATCTAGTTTGTAGGCTGTAACAATTCCTCCATTTCCCAAAGTACAATTAACTTTGGTACTAGATTGTTCTTGAAATATTTCAGTGAAGGTCAACTTCCTATTTTGGAAACTTGATCAAACCCCTATAATTTGAAATTGTATCACAAGTTGACAAAATATTGACTGTTTTATCTGTTCTTGTTTCATCTTTTTATCTTAGCCTAAACCTGCTGCAGCGTCTACACCTACTCCAGCAGCCGGTGCAACTTCTACCCCACCAGCTACAGAAAGTACGCCAGCTCCTACACAAACTGCACAGGTCACTCCGGCACCAGCTAAAGATGAAACTAAAACAGAAGAAAAGTCAGAACCTCCTTCAAATACTACAAGGTATATGCACGAATATTGAATGTTTAGATATGTCATTTGTTTTAAAATTAGTAAATCTCAAAAAGTTGTTTGACATAGTTGATAGACATGAATTTAGTCAATTCATGTTTCAATATATATAATTCTTTCATATTTTTTTCTGTTGGACAAAAACATTGTTTTTATGCCCCAACTTAGGGGAGTATGGAAAAGGGCATATAGTTCTTCCTTTCTCTGTTACGCTGTCTGAGACAAAACAGAGGAATGTGGGGACAACTTATCTTGGTACTTATCACTTTTATTAAGTGTACATAATAAGATGCCAGTCTTTATTGAATCATGTTTGAAGGAACATTGTTTTTGTTCTGTTTGTCTATTTGTCTCTTTACAGATCACTAAATTCTGGCCATTACATTTTCATTTTATAACCTAAAGTCTTTGTACATGTATTTAAAACTACATACTTTTGATAAGAGCTTCATTTGAGGTTAGAGCTACCTGTATGAATGATAGTCAATGTAAATCCTATACCAGTGTAATAGGTATGTTTGATGCATTGTATTGGATATTCCAGTTAAAGGTACTTCAGCATTATGCCATTTTGAGATATTGTGTTACATACTATTTTCAACTACTACATGTAGGAAATGGTAAATTCCTGTATCCTGAATACTCATACATGGGTACTAAAACCTGAAAAGGTTTTACCTTACTTAATTTTTTACCCTAGTCAAAAGTTTAACTGTTACATAAAATGAAATGATAACTTTAGAATTAATTAAAATATCCTTACTCTTCAGCGCAACGGACACAACTGCATCTGAATCATCATCAGCAACAACAACGGCCTCAGAAATGTCACAACAATCTCAGTCGGAAACTTCAGTAGCGTCAGATATGAGCACAACCAGTGCAGAAAGTGCTCTAGTTACAGGATCAATGTATGAGGAGGCTGTTACACAAATGGTTGCCATGGGGTTCCCACGGGAACAGGTGCAGCGTGCCATGAGAGCTAGCTTCAATAATCCAGATAGAGCTGTTGAATATTTATTTAATGTGAGTAATGAACTCTTACAGATTTTCTTAACTTTTACATCACATGCAGATAAAAATGTAGAATTTTATACATGTTTTTCAGGTTTATAAGTACCGTAAAATACCTATCAAACGCCCCGGGGGCTAAACATTTTCCAAAAGGGGGGCTATTATTACAACACAGTTTTTCTTAAATCCAAAAATCATTGTAAATACATTTAGTGTTAGCAAGTGTTGGTAATAACATTAAAAAGTGTTAAGATTTAAGAAGTTCATACTATAAAATAAAATGGATTCTGAATGATTTGAATGAAATTATGGATTTACTCATGAGTCAGCACTGATGAGTAGATTGTCTTTCTTAACAAAAGGCCCAGGGGAGGGCGTTTATTAGGAATTTTACGGTATTTATGTAGCTTTAGAAAATATGAAGTGTTCAATCTGAAGTATTGTAAAATAATAACTGTTGTTAATAGTGTTATAAAAGTTATATATTTGTTGTTATTTCTACTGCTGTGCAGGCCTTAATTACCTTAAAGGGGACTCTATATCTTTATCTATATACACGTATGTCTAAATAGTATTTTATAATGATAAAAATGTAGGGATATTGTTTTAAGCATTACTGATTGGTTATAGACTTAATGCTGCATATAAATATTTCAACTAATAAGAATATGTCAATCTTTTGTTGTTTAGGGTATTCCAGATATGCCAAGAGAAGAGCCTCCCCCAGCTGCAAATCAACCAACAGGCACGCCAGCGGCTGGTGGAACACCGGCTGCAGGAGCACAGTCAGCTGGAACAGGAGAGACGCCGCAGGCTCCTACCCAGCCAGCTACACAACCAGCTACTCAGCCAGCAGCTGGTGGTACCGGTACGACTAGTCCAGGAACACTGAGCGGGCCACCTCCTGGGGCCCGGCTCTCTGGTGGGTTGTTACGGCTTGTGCAGCATGCTGATTATGTGATTTGTAGACTAGAAATATTTTTTACAGCTTGTTGTGCAAACATTAACAACCACTGCAATAACCCATACAATTATGTTGAATAATATTTTTATCCCTGTTATTTTTAGAAATAATTCACCATCAATGTCTACATCAACAATTGAGTTTCATTTTATTTAGGACACTACTTATATCAAAGTGTTTTGGTTTCTTTATGCCCCCACTACCTAGGAAGGCATATCAATCTTGATCTTGCCTTGGTACATCATTTGTTTAATGAAAACATCCCAAGAAAAAATTGAACCGGTCTTTATGAAAAAGAATTAAATGCAGTAAAATTGAGTTAAATTACTAAAAATGTAATACAATGTATTAGTTCATATGATTAATATAACATTCAGTAGTTAGGATGGGTATTTTCATTTTCTGTTATAACAAACATTTGTACATGCCTTGAACCTTCTTTCTTTTGATAACATTTTATTTGTAAAATCACAGCATGAAATAAATCAAATGTTAATTTGGGCAACCCCAATCACTTAACAGAGTTACTTTTTGAAAATTTTATTTTCAGCTTAAACCAGTCATATTCTTTTACAGATGAAAATAGAAATTAAAAAAAAAATCAGCACATCTCAATTTAAAAAAAAGAAATTATATAGATTAAAATATTTAATTAAAAAAGAGATCTGATTTTTGTGTCGCCTCTACGGAGAAGTGGCGACATATAGGGATCACTTCTCCGTCGTCTGTCTGTCCGTCACAAAACTTGTCCGGACTACTCCTCATAAACTGCTGGTGCAATTTCATCCAAACTTTACAGGAATGATCAGTACCAAGTCTAGTTGTGCATATTGTCAGCATTTTCCGGTTCAATGATTTTTGGCAGAGTTATGGCCCTTTAATAATTTTTAATTTTAAAGTTTGTCCGGACTACTTCTCTTATACCACTAATGCAATTTCAATGAAACTTTTACAGGATTGATCTGTAGCTCAAGTCCTTGCGCATATTGCAAGGGTTTTCCGTTGATTGAATGTTTTTTTGCCGGGTAATGGCCCTTTGATAAAAAAGGTGTTTTTCTGTGTGTTGCCAGATACGCAAAAGCTTGTCCGGACTACACCTCATTAACTAATGGTGCAATTTCATCCAAACTTTACAGGAATGATCAGTTACCAAGTCTAGCTTGTGCATATTGTCAGCATTTTCCGGTTCAATGATTTTTGTCAGAGTTATGGCCCTTTAATAATTTTTATTTTTAAAGTTTGTCCAGACATACTTCTCTTATACCACTAAAGCAATTTCAATGAACTTTACAGGATTGATCTGTATCTCAAGTCCTTACGCATATTGCACGGGTTTTCCGGTTGAATGATTTTTGGCCGAGTTATGGCCCTTTGATAAAAAGGTGTTTTCTTCTGTGTGTTGCCAGATACGCAAAAAGCTTGTCCGGACTACTCCTCAATAACTACTGGTGCAATTTTATCCAAACTTTACAGGAATGATCATTACCAAGTCTAGTTGTGCATTGTCCGTCTGTCTGTCCGTCTGTCACAAACTTTGTCCCAACATGAAATTGGCCATCATGAGGCGACACATGTGATTACTGATCGCTCTTGTTTTTTTCATTTAAGTTATAAAGACTCATTCCTTATTGTCTGAATTTTTTTCCCTTATATATATCATTTATCTTGTAAGAATTAATTTTATGGTATTAAATGGTATTTACAGGCAAAATTGGATTAGAATCATTGACTTTAGTCTTCATTGTGTATTCAAATATGAAGTGTTACTATTAAAGATATCTCTATTTTATATTAACGGCATGTATTAATGTAAGTTTTTATACTTTCAATCAGGTATTGTTTTGTGATTTTCAATATTGTAAAACTTCACAGTGTATGTTTTTATATGCCCGAAAGGGCATATTATGTTATACCCCCTGGCGTCCGTCTGTCTGTCTGTCTGTCTGTCCGTCCGTCCGTCCGTACGTACGTCCGTCCGTCCGTCTGTTAGCAATTTGGTTTCCGGAGCATAACTTAAGTTCCATTTGGCCCACAATGTTAAAACTTCATAGGATGATTGTCCATATTGGGTAGAAGACCCCTATTGATTTTGGGGTCAAAAGGTCAAAGGTCAAGGTCACTATTACCTTAAAACTGAAAACGGTTTCCGGAGCATAACTTAAGTTCCATTCGACCCACAATGTTCAAACTTTCATAGGATGATTGTCCATATTTAGAAGAAAAACCCCTATTGATTTTGGGGTCACACAGGTCAAAGGTCAAGGTCAATATGACCTTGATAACTGAAAACAGTTTCCGGAGCATAACTTAAGTTCCAATTGGCCCACATTGTTTCAAACTTCATAGGATGATTGTCCATATTGGGTAGAAGACCCCTATTGATTTTGGGGTCAAAAGGTCAAAGGTCAAGGTCACTATTACCTTATAACTGAAAACAGTTTCCAGAGCATAACTTAAGTTCCATTCGACCACAATGCTTCAAAACTTCATAGGATGATTGTCCATATTGGGAAGAAGACCCCTATTGATTTTGGGGTCACAAGGTCAAAGGTCAAGGTCACTATGACCTTGATACTGAAAACAGTATTCCGGAGCATAACTTAAGTTCCAATTGGCCCACAATGTTCAAACTACATAGGATGATTGTCCATATTGGGTAGAAGACCCCTATTGATTTTTGGGGTCAAAGGTCAAGGTCACTATTACCTTATAACTGAAAAACAGTTTCCAGAGCATAACTTAAATTCCATTCGACCCACAATGTTCAAACTTCATAGGATGATTGTCCATATTGGGTAGAAGACCCCTATTGATTTTGGGTCACAAGGTCAAAGGTGAAGTCACTATCACATTGATACTGAAAAATATGTTTCCACGCATAACTTAAGTTCCATTTGACCCACAATGTTCAAACTTCATAGGATGATTGTCCATATTGGGTAGAAGAACCCCTGTTGATTTTGGGGTCAAAAGGTCAAAGGTGAAGGTCACTATTACTTGATACTGAAAACAGTTGCCGGAGCATATGTTAAGTTCCATTTGGCCCACAATGTTCAAACTTCATAGGATGATTGTCCATATTGGGTAGAAGACCCCTATTGATTTTGGGGTCAAAAGGTCAACGGTTAAGGTCATCCTTACTAAAAAAAAAATACTTTCGGGCATATAATGCTCCGCCTAGCGGTGCTCTTGTTCAAATGTTGTGCTCTATATATTGGGCATACAGCCATTTGCATGCGAGATAACTCCGTGAAAGTCAGTGGCTGTATTCATTTTAATCATGATCTTAAAGGTTAAAAGTTGACTTTGATCTTAATTAATGTAAAAAAGTTGATATTAATGATCTTGAAGGAAAAATGTCAACTATGAGCTTACAGGTTGAAAGTTGCCTATGATCTTAATATAGTATAATATGGTTTGACCTTAACCAGAAATATTAAAAAGAACACTGAGGTTAGGAACTTTACACATGTGGCTGCTAATAAAGTTTTAGAAGGCTGTTTTGCCATGTTTTATGCCAATGTTTTACTAAGAAAGTGGCTGGTAATAATTTTAGGCAATTGTGACTCCTGGATAAAACAGAATGATTAACATATTTTCTATTTCATTTTATTTATAAAAGTTTAGACTAAAACATGATTAAGCTCTGTTTATGGTAAGATTAAATAAAAAAAAAACAACAACAGAAATACAAATTAAAAAGAAAATGATTTTTTGGTTGTAGGTGAAGAGACGTTAGCTTTTCTTAGAAATCAACCCCAATTTCAACACATGCGAACATTGTTACAACAGAATCCAGCTTTATTACCTGAACTTTTACAACAGATAGGAAGATCTAATCCAACACTTCTACAGGTGAGTTTTCCCCATTTCTTACTGTGTTACCATGGGTAGACTCGCACCAACTACATTGTATTTTTCATTGTTAAGAAGTTTTCCAGCTAAAAAAGTTTTATTGAAAGGCATGCTTTCATTTATATCGGGCATTAAAAGAACATGTAATTCTTGATGAAATATGAGAATCCATAATCCAATGTTTATTTTAGTTTCTATTTCTCGATCTGCAAACTTATGTCTGAAGGATAGGGCCATGCAATTTTAAACATCCAATCTGTTGCCACTCGGCTACTTTTAGTTTTTAGTATGCTGCTGGTTCACAGCAAGATAATAACATAATCCTTAAGATTGTCAATAGCAAGACTGTCATACTATGTGTATTTAATTGAACCAAAATTTACATCTGCTTAGTCTGACCATATTCAATACAATTGCATACTATGATGACAATTGCATAAACTACTCTCTTAAATTAAAATCAGTGAGATTTTTAGCTCGACTATTCGATAAGAATAAGTAGAGCTATTGTAGTCATCCGAGCGTCGGCGTCGGCGTAACCACTTATGTTAAAGTTTTTGTAATAGTTTAAATATTTTCAAAGTCCATTGACATATGGCTTTGAAACTTTGCACACTTGTTCACCATCATTACCCCAACCTGTAAACAGGAGGAGGTAACTGTATCAATCATTTTGACAGAATTATGCCCCTTTTTTCGACTTAGAATTTACGTTAAAGTTTTTGTAATAGTTCAAATATTTTCAAAGTCCATTGACATATGGCTTTGAAACTTTGCACACTTGTTTCACCATCATTACCCCAACCTGTAAACAGAGAGAGGTAACTGTATCAAGCATTTTGACAGAATTATGCCCCTTTTTCGACTTAGAATTTACGTTAAAGTTTTTTGTAATAGTTCAAATATTTTCAAAGTCCATTGACATATGGCTTTGAAACTTTGCACACTTGTTCACAATCATTACCCCAACCTGTAAACAGGAGGAGGTTACTGTATCAAGCATTTTGACAGAATTAAGGCCCTTTTTCGACTTAGAATTTACGTTAAAGTTTTTGTAATAGTTCAAATATTTTCAAAGTCCATTGACATATGGCTTTGAAACTTTGCACACTTGTTCACCATCATTACCCCAACCTGTAAACAGGAGGAGGTTACTGTATCAAGCATTTTGACAGAATTATGCCCCTTTTTCGACTTAGAATTTACGTTAAAGTTTTTGTAATAGTTCAAATATTTTCAAAGTCCATTGACATATGGCTTTGAAACTTTGCACACTTGTTCACCATCATTACCCCAACCTGTAAACAGGAGGAGGTAACTGTATCAAGCATTTATTTTTACAATCAAGCACTAAGAATAGTCGAGCGTTGCTGTCCTACCGACAGCTCTTGTCTTCTTTCTACAGGTGGGTCAGGTTAAAACAACTCGTAAAATTCTCATTTCCCACAGCATTAAGTCAAACCAGCAATTTGGCTTGATGTATAACTTATTTTTTATCCTCGAGAAATGTTCCTTATTTCAGGATAACAAAAGTTCCAAATTTTGTGGATCCTGGGTGTCCTATTCTGTCAAGGTTATAAAAAACACACTGAATCATGTACTACTCAAACTAGTATAATATTAAACCATTTTACATTCAATGATATCAAGTGAGCATTATTCATATTGAATATTTTAGATGATTAGTCAGAATCAAGAACAATTTATTGCCATGTTGAACGAGACTGGTGGAGAGAGTGGTGGAGGAGGAGGAGGTGTTGGGGGTCGGTCACCAGGGGAGGGAGTCATACATGTCACACAAGAAGAAAAAGAAGCCATTGATAGAGTAAGCGAATTTGATTAACTTTATAAAATCCTTTCTTTATGTGTTTCTTGAATTAAAATGTCTGGAGTGAGTTTAGAATTTATATTTATATTCATTATAACCAATAATGTGGTGTATAGCCTATTTAGTTCCTAGGGATTTGTTTATACCTCCTTTAGAACTAAAGAAAAGAGATGTTATAAAAAGAGTTGCTATCGGCTCTAGCATAAAGTTGTATTCCTACTGATTCTGTGAACTTGTTGAAATACAACTTTTCGTTCATTAGCTCGACTATACGAAGTATATGGAGAGCTGTCCTACTCGCCCCGGCGTCGGCGTCCAGATTTCAGATTAAAGTTTTGGTGCAGTAAAATATTTTTCACTATAACTTTGTCATTTCTTAAGGTATCAACTTATAACTTCAAATATATGTTCCTTATCATCAACCACATCTTATGTGACAAGGTTCATAACTCTAGCACCAATATTTTCAGATTTATCTCCCCTTAAACTTAGAATTTTCCTTAAAAAATACTATTTTTTACTGTTTCTTCTTTATTTCTTAAGGGATCAACCTCATACTTCAAATATATGTACCTTATCATCATCCCCATCTTATGTGACAAGGTTCATAACTCTAGCAACAATATTTTCAGATTTATCTCCCCTTGAACTTAGAATTTTCTTAAAAAATATTATTTTTTACTGTAACTTATTTATTTCTAAAGGGATCAACTTCATACTTATGTACCTTATCATCATCCACATCTTATGTGACAAGGTTCATAACTCTAGCACCAATATTGCAAGAATTATCTCTCCATCAACTTAGATTTTTTTACTAGAAAAATGTTATTTTTTACTATAACTTTTTTAGTTTTAAAGGTATCTACCTCAAACTTCAAATACTTATTCCTTATAATTAATTATATTTTATGTGACAATGTTCATAATTCTTGAAGTAATTTTTACAGATTTATTTCTATTTGAACTTAGGATTTTCTTTAAGAAATTTTATAACTTTGTTACTTTTTAGCTCGACTATTCGATAAGAATAAGTAGAGCTATTGCAGTCACCCGAGCGTCGGCGTCGGCGTAACCACTTATGTTAAAGTTTTTGTAATAGTTCAAATATTTTCAAAGTCCATTGACATATGGCTTTGAAACTTTGCACACTTGTTCACCATCATGACCCCAACCTGTAGACAGGAGGAGGTAACTCTATCAAGTATTTTGACAGAATTATGCCCCTTTTTCGACTTAGAATTTACGTTAAAGTTTGTAATAGTTCAAATATTTTCAAAGTCCATTGACATATGGCTTTGAAACTTTGCACACTTGTTCACTATCATGACCCCAACCTGTAGACAGGAGGAGGTAACTCTATCAAGTATTTTGACAGAATTATGCCCCTTTTTCGACTTAGAATTTCCGTTAAAGTTTTTGTAATAGTTCAAATATTTTCAAAGTCCATAGACATATGGCTTTGAAACTTTGCACACTTGTTCAACATCATGACCCCAACCTGTAGACAGGCAGGAGGTAACTCTATTAAGCATTTTGACAGAATTATGCCCTTTTTCGACTTAGAATTTACGTTAAAGTTTTTGTAATAGTTCAAATATTTTCAAAGTCCATTGACATATGGCTTTGAAACTTTGCACACTTGTTCACTATCATGACCCCAACCTGTAGACAGGAGGAGGTAACTCTATCAAGTATTTTGACAGAATTATGCCCCTTTTTCGACTTAGAATTTCCGTTAAAGTTTTTGTAATAGTTCAAATATTTTCAAAGTCCATAGGCATATGGCTTTGAAACTTTGCACACTTGTTCAACATTATGACCCCAACCTCTAGACAGCAGGAGGTAACTCTATTAAGCATTTTGACAGAATTATGCCCCTTTTTCGACTTAGAATTTACGTTAAAGTTTTTGTAATAGTTCAAATATTTTCAAAGTCCATTGACATATGGCTTTGAAACTTTGCACACTTGTTCAACATCATGACCCCAACCTGTAAACAGGAGGAGGTAACTCTATCAAGCATTTTGACAGAATTATGCCCCTTTTTCGACTTAGAATTTACGTTAAAGTTTTTGTAATAGTTCAAATATTTTCAAAGTCCATTGACATATGGCTTTGAAACTTTGCACACTTGTTCACCATCATGACCCCAACCTGTAAACAGGAGGAGGTAACTGTATCAGGCATTTTTTTTACTATCAAGCACTAAGAATAGTCGAGCATGCTGTCCTACCGACAGCTCTTGTTAAGGTATCTACTTCAAACTTCAAATATATACTTCTTATCATTACATACATGTTGTGTGACAAGGTTCATAACTCTAGCGTGACTATTTCTAGAATTATTTCCCTTGATCTTGGAATTTATTTTAACAAATGTTATTTTTTTACTATAACTTAATACATAATTATACATAATTGATTTTTCTTTCATAGTATTGTCCTCCTTATTGCGTCCAGTATTTTATTAGTCGAGCTTGGCTGTCTCCTGTGACAGCTCTTGTTTTTTAAACTGCTCATTTGATTATTTCAGAGTATTAAGATATCATTGATAAGTTGAATAAACACGCAAATGTCTCTTGTATGTGCACATGTTTTTGGTAACTGACAATATTGTTGAAGAAAGTGTATCCTAATTTGTTCACTTCTGATTCAAGTCAGAGAAGTGGTTCATTGCATATGAAAAAATTATATGCTGAAAAGGACATATATATGCAGTATTTCTACATATGGCAGAAATTTTGTTTACATATGGTCTTTTACAATAAATTGGCTACAATGTCAATACTTTTTCTAAGAATATTTATATGTAAATTTTTTGATATATTAGATACTTAAACCTTTAAAATATTGTACAATTTTCTTTGCAGTTAAAAGCACTTGGATTTCCCGAAGGAATATGTATTCAAGCGTATTTTGCCTGTGAAAAGAATGAAGAATTAGCCGCCAACTATCTATTAAGTCATGGTTTTGATGACGAGGACAGTTGAAATTTTTAATATCCGTTCCCTGTTTTTTTTCTTCTTTTTTTTTCTATCTAAGAAGTTCATCATCAAGATGCTTTATATAACAATTGGAATAATTTATTACACATACATACTTGTCGAATCACAGTCATTTCTTTAGGACAATATTTACGTGACAGTTATAATAATACTCTCAAAAATTGGTTTTGGTTTTTTTCGTCTTGCTCCATCTTAGTGCTTCAAATTCTGTTTGTTATTTTAAGAAATTCTTGATAAGGAAACTATATTGATTAAGATGTTCATGACATTAAGTTACTGGTATTATGATATCTCGTTTTAGTAGAATATAGTGTAATTAGCTAAGGTAAAAATAACTGGATTGACATCATATCTGATTGAGTATACATGAATGCAACAAGTGTTGGCAGTATTTTTTTATTGAATTGACACAAGAGATAATCTTGACCTGTGATGTATACAGGGATGTTTGTTATTTAATGCGAAGACATGGTTTCTTGTTTTGTTCTTCTACCAGCATATACCTGCAAATTTACTGTTGACAGTAAATTGTCACCTGCAAATAAAGAATACCTAGTTTGATGATATTTTGACAGTTCTCCCAGATTCTCAAAAGTATTAGAAATTGTTACTTAAGAAAGCTTACTTGTTCATTACCAGGAAACATGTTCAAAATACAAAGTTATCATAAGAAAAGTTTCCTTGCTGCTTGTGTGCAAAGAAAGGAAATCTTCAAAATGATAACAGCACACTAAAAATAAAACATATACTCGGAAATAAATTTTATATTTGAAAAGAATATCCTGTAATTTGACATTTTAGAAATGTAAACTATTGAATTATACAATATACATATATAATATCATGTATCTTTCTTTGATGAAAAGCAATACAATATCAGTATGTAAGATTACTGCTTTAATTGAAGACTTTAAAGCTGTGGTGAGATTAAACAGTTTAAAGTATACATTGAGTTTTGGATATTATGTGTTCTTTCATGTTGAAAATAATTTGCTGATGTGGTAGCTTATTGGTGCATGATATTTGGTACTATAGCATTAATTTTGTTTGGTGCACATATTTTCTTTTTTCATCTAAGAAACAACATAAACATGTTAGGAAAAGAATATTGATTTTTATGCTTCTCCCTAAAAGCATGAAGTTTCCAGTTTGTCCTTCTGCCCTTCCTTTCATTTATTCATTGATATCTAAGCATGTTCTTTGCTGAATTTGTGTAATTGTTTGTTCAGCTTTGAATTTGAAGCAGTCCATTAAAAATTTAAGGGATTTTAATAATTGAGCAAGCAACAGTGCAAAGCCTGGTCAGGCTTCACAAATGTGCAGGTTGGCCTAGCTCTATATACTGGTGACACAAGCCTTTCAGTTTTAGTAATGTGAAGATTAGATATTTGGTGGGCTTTAGACCATTAACCGTTGGAAGAGGTATGAGGTTACATGTAATTAGGTCAAGGTCATAAGGATAAAAGTAGATTGTTGTTACTTATCTTATTACTAGGGGCGACATGTTCATCTGTTTAAAAGGGTACAGTCTGTTTTTAGCTGAAAACCCGTTAGAAAATTCTCTAACTGTTAACCAAAGTTAATTTTTGACAGAGGCAAAAAAGTTTTAAATTGATTCTATGGAAAAAAAATTACTAAATGTATATATCAAATATATATTATAATCATTTTGAGAACAAAATGTCATTTTTGGCAGAAAAGAAACAAAGTTAATGTTAAAAATATAAGGATTTTATTGGTATGGTCGCTAAAACGTTTAACATAGTTATTAGGTTGCCGTTTAAACGGATAACATTTTTGCTGACTGTGACACCCCTACTTAGTAAAATCAAGATTTACCTTTGTCAAATAGACATTTGGGAGCAGTCATCAGTGTTACAATTATTTAAATTTTATCTATTTCATTTCTTTGGTAGAATATTAAGTTTTTTGGGTTGATTTATTTATTGATTTGTAAAATCTTGTTAGCTGGTGAATTTTTTATACAATAGAAATCTGCTGTTGCATTTTACTGCTTTGTTATGTAGGTGAAGTGCTCTATCAAATCCTGATATTATATACTAGACTTTAAGCTATTTAACTAATTCACTATCACATTTGTCTTGTCATATGTATACATGTTTGTGTGTAAGTAATTACTATTATAGTCTCATCCCTTCATGTTGCATAATATAAAACAAAACGATCAAGATCACAAAAATTAAAGGTAAATCATCTTAATAAACTCATACAAACATACATTTTCCTGATCAACTTGGAAAAATTCATTTTAAGGATGACTAACCTATTACATAGTTTCAGGCACAACTATTTTTTTTCGAGGATATGTTTTCCTACAAAGTGATGTAATACTTAGCGTTAAAATACCTCCATTCTTTACAAACTTTATAACAGCTACATATGCTTGTCCATATTTTCATGAAGTGTTCAAATCAACATTCTGTTCATTGAACAGTTGCAACAGATTCAGAATAAAAATAGTGATTTTTTTTTTCACCAGCACCAGTTGCTGATCCGCTGTTAATGTTTAAACAATGTGAAAACAATAAAATGTTTTTAAATTGTTACAATGGAATATATTACAGTAATTTCTTCCAAGACATATGTCATGTTTTCTGATATATGCCTAATAAGCGAAATGTTATTGTATTGTTCAAACTGTATGATAAAGCATTGTGAATAAATATACAAAAAATTAGATTTTGTATGTTGTGTTAATTTGTATTCTTGTAAAAAACAGATATTTTGTCCAGGACTTGTAATAAGTACCAGTAAACCATCTTACAAACATATAAAACTTGTCTGCTTCAAGGTCCTACTTTTCATACATGTTCATTGTAGTATGAATTCCAAAATCTGATATTACTTGGTTATTTCTATTAATTGGCAACTTTGTGATGCATGAATTTATTAGCAGTGTAATGCAATTTGTATAAGAGAAAAATCCTAAAAGACATGATACTTCTAACTTTTTAGCTCACCTGAGCATGCTCAGGGTGAGCTTTTAGGATCGATGATTGTCCGTCGTCCGTCGTCCGTCGTCCGTCCGTCCGTCGTCCGTTCACATTTAGTTGTTAACACTCTAGCGGTCACATTTTTGCCTCAATCATCATCAAACTTGGTCAGGATGCTTATCTAGTTGATAGCTCGGATGAGTTCGAACATGGGTCATCTCGGATGAGAAACTAGGTCACAAGAGCTAAAAATAGAAAAACCTTGTTAACACTCTAGAGGTCACATTTTTGCCTCAATCATCATCAAACTTGGTCAGGATGTTTGTCTAGGTGATAGCTCGGATGAGTTCGAACATGGGTCATCTCGGATGAAAAAGTAGGTCACCGGAGCTAAAAATAGAAAAAACCTTGTTAACACTCTAGCGGTCACATTTTTGCATCAATCATCATCAAACTTGGTCCAGGATGCTTGTCTAGGTGATAGCTCGGATGAGTTCGAACATGGGTCATCTCGGATGAAAAAGTAGGTCACCGGAGCTAAAAATAGAAAAACCTTGTTAACACTCTAGGGGTCACATTTTTGCATCAATCATCATCAAACTTGGTCAGGATGCTTATCTAGTTGATAGCTCGGATGAGTTGGAACATGGGTCATCTCGGATGAGAAACTAGGTCACAAGAGCTAAAAATAGAAAAACCTTGTTAAACACTCTAGAGGTCACATTTTTGCCTCAATCATCATCAAACTTGGTCAGGATGTTTGTCTAGGTGATAGCTCGATGAGTTCGAACATGGGTCATCTCGGATGAAAAAGTAGGTCACCGGAGCTAAAAAAATAGAAAAACCTTGTTAACACTCTAGCGGTCACATTTTTGCATCAATCATCATCAAACTTGGTCAAGATGCTTGTCTAGGTGATAGCTCGGATGAGTTCGAACATGGGTCATCTCGGATGAAAAAGTAAGTCACCGGAGCTAAAAATAGAAAAAAACCTTGTTAACACTCTAGCGGTCACATTTTTGCATCAATCATCATCAAACTTGGTCAGGATGCTTATCTAGTTGATAACTCAGATGAGTTCGAACATGGGTCATCTCGGATGACAAAGTTAGGTCACCGGAGCTAAAAATAGAAAAACCTTGTTAACACTCTAGCGGTCACATTTTTGCATCAATCATCATCAAACTTGGTCAAGATGCTTGTCTAGGTGATAGCTCGGATGAGTTCGAACATGGGTCATCTCGGATGAAAAAGTTAGGTCACCGGAGCTAAAAATAGAAAAACCTTGTTAACACTCTAGGGGTCACATTTTTGCATCAATCATCATCAAACTTGGTCAGGATGCTTATCTAGTTGATAGCTCGGATGAGTGTGAACATGGGTCATCTCGGATGAAAAAGTAGGTCACCGGAGCTAAAAATAGAAAAAACCTTGTTAACACTCTAGTGGTCACATTTTTGCATCAATCATCATCAAACTTGATCAAGATGCTTGTCTAGGTGATAGCTCGGATGAGTTCGAACATGGGTCATCTCGGATGAAAAAACTAGGTCACAGGAGCTAAAAATAGAAAAAACCTTGTTAACACTCTAGTGGTCACAATTTTGACTCAATTGTCATCAAACTTGGTCAGGAAACTTGTCTAGGTCATTGCTGGAAGAAATTGAACATGGGTCATCTCGGATGAAAAAAGTAGGTCACCGGAGCTAAAAATAGAAAAATCTTGTTAACACTCTAGTGGCTACTGTTGTGATCCAAATATTCTGTTAATTGGTCTGAAAAGTTTGTTTTGATGATTTCTAAGTCAAGTTCGAACACTGGTCATCTTGGATTGAAAAAAACTAGGTCACACCGCCCAAATATGGAAAAACCTTGTTAACATTCTAGTGGTCACATTTTCGACTCAATTATCATCAAACTTGGTCAGGATGCTTGTATAGGTAATTGCTTGGATGAGTTCGAAATCGCATGTGGAACTAGGTCACCGGAGCTAAAAATAGAAAAATCTTGTTAACACTCTAGTTGCTACTGTTTTGATCCAAGTATCCTTGAAATTGGTCTAAAAAGTTTGTTTTGATGATTTCTAGGTCAAGTTTTGAATATGTGTCACCTGGGTAAAAAAACTAGGTCGCACTGCTCAAGTATGGATAATCCTTGTTAACACTGTAGTGGTCACATTTTTGACTCACCTGTCATGAGACTTGGTCAGAATGCTTGTCTAGGTAAATGTTTGGATGAGTTTGATAAATCAGGTGAGCGATCTAGGGCCATCATGGCCCTCTTGTTTACTTTGGGTAACAAGATTATAAACCTGAAAGATTTGTGGCTGAATTACTTGCCTCACACTGTTGTGGTTTCAAATCCTGCCAGAATCTAAGGACTTTCATGTGAGAACAGTGGCTAGCTTTCAGTAGGAAAGTGGTAAGCTTATGACATGTACAAGAAGGCACTCAAAGTCTTCCACTAGTAAAATCGAATGACATTTACAATGTTTGTGTAATTTAACACTTGTTGTGACTTAAACTTTTCAAAATTTACTACATTTGATCCTCTAGAATGTACTTACGGCCAATTTCAGCCCTGCTTTGGCACCAGTGTCGAACCATAAACTCACCTCAAGCTCCCATAATTCAAGATTCCATAATTCTTGTCTGTTTCAAACCAGCAATGCTTAGTGGCTGGTACATTTTCAACACTTCATCTTAAGCTATAGAGTGGAAAAAATATAGATTTTACAAAGCAAACCTCACCCTCAAAGAACTAGTCTTTTTGAATACCATTAAGTTGAAGCTATTTCGTTAAAGCTGGTAAAAAAGTGACTTGTATTACTTCGAGTTTGCTTTGTGGAATGATTGGGGGTCCAAGGTTATAAAGAAAATTTTCTTATCTCAAACTCAGATCTTTGGCATTTGATTGGTAAGAAAGCAGCAGAGAATCTGAACTATCCAATGAAAATCCAGAGATTCAAGACAAAACTATATTCTAGAGGCCAGGGAGTCTTAAAATCCTCTCAGAGCAAATGAGAGGCAGACACCACTGCTACTTTTTGATAAGCCTACATGAGAAGGCAAATGTATCATTTTTTAATACTGTAGAATCTTTTTAAATAAGCCCATATTTGAATATAAGCATCATACTGCCTTGCCATTATACTTTATGCATTTAATTTCCTATGCCATTTTTTTGTTCTGGAAATAGGCAAATAGAGGACAGTTTTGGTAAACAATAGAAGAGTTGTGTATGAGCATATAAGTAAAATGAATAAACTTTTTATTTTATTTTAATGGCATTCAATACATTTTTATCATCGTTTTTATTAAAGAGAAATAAGACAACAACACTGTATGTTTACATGACATAAACAAAATGTATACACATTTTAAAATTACATTGGATATGAAAGATATAAATGATTTTATAAAGACAAAAATATTCTTTTTCAATTTTTGAAATAAAGTTAACTCTAGATGAATTCCAGGCATTCCACAGATTATTTTATGTGATAAAAATATATCTTATATATTTCTAAAAAACAAACTTGCTTACTGAGTAATTTTATCAAATTCATTATAGTGGCAATTTTTCAAAGAATGAAATATAAATATGATGATGATATAGTAGTGAAAATCTGTCAATTATTATAGTAAAGCAGCCTGCGGGTAGAAGAAGAATCGTTTATTTAAATCTTATTTTCTGTGATTCTTCATGTAACAACTGTTAGTTTATACAAAATCCAGACACTTGTCACTGCACAATTACACATTTTGTGGTTACAGTCTGGTTTTTCACTTCCACATGTTGAATGTTTGATGTAACAAGCAAGTAGTCATTACTCTACCTTTTCTACCACTGAAAATACACACACAAAAATGACAATGAGATTTTTAATTTGACTGTGTGTCCACCTGTCAAATATCATAGTTGTTAAAGAAAATTATAATGGTTTAAATTATTCCACAATTTCTTGTATAAATTATAAATAAATTAAAATAGGTCAAGCTTCTTTTTTTAAAGGGAAAAAAAAGTTATTGTAATTATTTCTCAAAACAATTTTGAGTAAATAAAAAAACGAGAGATTAATTATTGTGTGTAAATTTAAGTAAAAACCTACCAACTTTTCAAAAGTAAATTCTGTAGTAAAAACCGTGATACTGACAGGTAAATTTTCTCATAAAGTTTGAGTGATAACTTATCTAAAAACTGGACTTTAGTTGGAAGACAATTTTGAGTGAAGTTCAATATACTATATTTCTTCTACAGGTACAAAAAATAAAAACAAAAAATGATTACAACACCTCTAACAAACCTGAATTAAACTTTACCTCACTAAATATTTAAGATCCAGACAAAATCACTTATTTTTTTACATGTTTTAGGGAAAATTCCAAATATAAAGTGACTGAATATCAGACAGTGCTGACCATGACTAGACAGAACAGTTGTGTTAGCTGTTCATCGTCTGCACTGATCAGTTGCTGCCTGCAAGCTAAGGGTTAATTCTGTGATACTGTGTACATTTATATACTTACATTTTGGTATGTTAAGCTTGTTTGAAACAAGGACGTCAGCTTGTACATGGTTCATGTTTAAATATAATGTTTCAGGATTGGACTGAAATAAAACAGAAACTTGAAATTATAATTGATTATGAACAGTAAAGTTTTAAACAAAGTAATACTTAAGTAAATATATTGAAACCATGACATAGTAGTATTTAAAGACATTTTTTCCATACATTATTCCAATATATTTGCAAGGTTGGTTTGTCCTGATTTGAATTCTGACTTGTGCTTTGTTGGAGGGATTTATATAAACCTGTACTCTATAGAGCCTATAGACTAAACTACCATAATAGCCGACTGATGTTTAACAACAGAGTACTTTAACTCACATATTTTCAAACTATGATTTTTGTTATGTAAAGTATATACAATGACAGATTTAAGTTGTTAAACTGAAGAATAGCCTAGAAACAGATAATTCAGTTAATCAATCAGCCCACAGTATAGAGCATGGTCAAACAATACAGCAGACTGCAGTATAGATGTGCAGGCTGGCCTAGCTACATACTCATAGCAAGAGTTAATCACTTTTAGTTTCAGTAGATATAAGTAATGTTAATAAGAAATGAATAATTACCATGAACAGATCATAGAGGTTGTCACCCATGGCATCTCTCACATGGTCATCAACAATTGGGAATGTTCTACACAAATACTGAAACACAAAATTCATAATAATTTGTGTATGTTAGGAAAATAATTGGGAATTGACACAAATTAAGAAATCTTGATACAAGAAGATTTAAAACTTTACAGTGATGGCTTTCTGAAACTTAAACATATGATACAGTAATGTTCTAGCACAGTATGCAGATCCAAATTCCACTCATTTTATACTAAAATGTAAGGGAAAGTTACAACGATTTTAGTGTAAAATAAATATCCCAAAAATGTTTATTACCTCTAGTGATATGCTGGCCTGTCTTTGACTATCAGCATAATCCATATTTCCCATAGCATAACATAAATTGTGGACAACCCTCAACTGTAAAAATCAAGAAAATAAACTTTTGTAAATAATTTTTCCTACCAACTGCTAAAAAGAAAACATTACAGCACTGTGATGTTATGTATGTACATTATATTTAATTGCAAGTGAAAAGCATCCATATTTAATTTAAATGAACTTGCAAAAACAACCTTTTGTATTAAAGCCTCAAAATCTCTTCAACTTAAAACTGTCAATCCTCAATTTTTCTTGAATATCGAGTGAACAAATCAGTTTTAAAATGGAATGGTATCAATATTGAAACACAAATTTTATACCTGAATAAGCCTTTCTGCAAGCTCATTGGACTCACGAGCCAAAATCCTAAAAAAGCCACACAAAAAAAAGATAAAACAATGATTATGAAAAAAGAGAAAAATTAACAAAATTTTTTTTATATTCAATAACAGATATTTATGTAAAGAAAACTACTCAACCACATGAAATC
This sequence comes from Ruditapes philippinarum, assembly GCF_026571515.1. NCBI lineage: Eukaryota > Metazoa > Mollusca > Bivalvia > Venerida > Veneridae > Ruditapes > Ruditapes philippinarum. Next base: position 123,306 of record NW_026863554.1, read on the forward strand.
AAAGTACAATAACATTTTCATTTGCTAATTTTGCAATTTTAAGACAACAGAAATTCCAAATCAGCGATATTTTGACCTCATGAAAACATTAAGATTAGGAGTCTTGCATATCTAAAATTGAAATGAGCTGCGCCACGACAAAAACAACAGAATGGGTTTGCATCCGCGCAGTCTGATCGGGATCCATGCTGTTCGCTATCAGTTTCTCTACTTGTTATAAGGGTTTCAAGCGAACAGCATGGATGCCGACGCGCAGGCTGGTCTGGATCCATGCTGGTCGCAAACCCATTATGTTGGTTTTGTCATGGCGTGGCTCAAATATATATTTAAATTTTTACTGCAGTTGACTGTATAAATCACTAAAAGAAAAATTGTGTAAAGCTATCAAATATATGAATGTACTAAGAATTTCAGAATATGTACAATTGTGTTGTTTTCATATTCTTATGGTCATATGAGTTTTTTATATAAAAAGTTCCAAAACAATTTACTCAACTGCTCTGTAAGACTTTTTTAGTAGGTTGAACACAGGTTTCGCACATACATCATTTACACTATTTGAAATTTATTTTTTAAGTTAAGCACTATAGTATGATTTTTATCAAGATACAAATAGTTTACCAATTACAGACAGCTTAGTAAAGATTTATACCCTTTATTAATTAAGTATAGAAGAATGTTACAAACCCTATTGTTTTAGCTGCTGCCGCTTGCTGTACAAACACTGGCAGGGGAGCATTCATTTTCGGGACGTCCCCATCTAAATATGAAAATACAATAATAAAAATATTTACATTAGGAACACTAACAAAAAATCTTATTACACATGATGGTGGTAATAACGATTTACCTTAGCCTCAAGGAAAAACTTCAGGCCATTCTGCAAATTTGTGCACCCTGAACAAATTTTATGCTTTGGTTGCCTTAACATTTTACATTTCTGAATATGTATTACCTGATAAAAAACACTCAACTTATCTTCAACTGGAGTAGTCCATTTTATAAATTTTGCAAGGTTAATTTTTAATTTTAGTTTAATTAAACCATTTAAGAAAAGTTGAAAAGAAAAGCTGAAAAGGAATTGGTACAATCAAGTGTGAATTTAAGTATCATGAAAGCAATTTATTAAGTGAACAATTAGTCTTAATTTACTTTCTGGCACCAAGCATGGAAAACATTTATTGTCATTTATTGAAAGATTTGTAACATAGGTTTACTTATTATATGTAAACAGAATAAAATGTTCCAGAACAAAATACAAATGTATTCAGCTGCTATAAAATTTCAGTAAGTTTGACTATATTCTTATGCATACAACTAACTTTAAGAAATTTATTTCATTCTAGTTATTCTGTAATTAAATCACAATAGAAACATTAATTTTAGAATCCATAGAGAGCAAATATAAAGTTTTATACTCTTTAAACATAACAATAAATATAGGGCTAAACGTGATAAAATTACAGTACATACCATCTAAAAGATCAGGTTTCTGAATAATATCTTCTTTTGCTGGTCGTAAAGAACTCACAAGACCACTTAGCAGGACTGCTCCCACATCATAATCCATCAGTTCTTTAATCAACTCAATTGCTATAAAATATTAACATAAAACAATGAAAAATGTTATTTAAAACAAGTTTTTATGCTTAATAGAAAAAATGCTTAAGTTGGGCAGATTTTGTAGTAAAAAATTCAAATTTCAAAGGAGTTTATATTGTTTTACATGTATTCAAAGGGGTTTATATTGTTTTACATGTATAAAATCAAGAATATTGTAAAAATACAGAAAAATGAAAAGTTTCCATGCTGAATATAAATGATTTCCATTTGAAAATATACTTTCCTAATAAAGAATTCATCTAATTTGCATATTTATTGCAAAAAAAACAACAAAAAACTTAGCTATATCTGTTATCATAGAAGGATAAAATATACATGTATTGTATTTGTAATGATAGCAATTTTATTACTATTAGTAGTATCATGGGTAAAGTGCACATAATTTCTCTTTTCCTGAAGATATTCTTCATTTACTACAGGACACAGCACAAGAGCTGAATTGTCCTATGTGCTTGGTAGTAAAATTAGAGCTATGCAAAACTTTCTATTAACAAAGATCCCACAGAAATTGTGTGAAGATTTAAATGAAAACCCTAAGTTGTTGGAATAAGGTAGATAAAAAGCCATAACCATGATTTTTTAAAATCTATAAGCAATGTAAGGGCAGTAATTCAATAAAAATTTGTACTAGAGATATGGATTTGGACCCTAAAGTAAGACAGCAACACTACTCTTTTAAAGTTTTAAGCCATAAAAGATAAATTACTTTTATGTCTAAGTAAATACATTGTATTGTACAACTATAAATAAGGGGGAAAAGACAGTCATCAAATTGGTATTTTTGAGGGGAAAATAACAACATACCTTCAAACTGGACCTCAAGATGAAGTGTTTTCAATAAATTCAGAAGTGGTTCAATAATGGATGGATTTGCATTCTTTACAATGGGCTGAAAGAGATACATTTTTTTTAAATATTACACAATCAACATTTAATAATGATATATCTAATTATGTAACTCAGGGTCCTTAACATGGGAAAAAGAATTAAAAATTTATCAAATATTTATACTCTTACAATTAAGGAATATACATTTTGTACTGTTTAAAATTGTTTGAAGTTAGAGAAAGCTTAGATACCAAGATGGCTCCTGGCTTTTACAAAGTTTATACAAAAGACACTGGCTAATACCAATTTTATCTTTAGACACTGTATGTAAAAGTTAATTTGTGAAATTTGACACAATTCAGCAGCCTGATTGAATTGTAACTACAATGCAACTGTTACATATACATGTACATATAAACAGTGTAAGAAATTAGGATTTGAATCGACTAGGCTGGTCGGACTTACAGATTGGAATATTCACTAGCCCAAAAGACATTTCACTAGCAAGATTCATTTGTTCAAAACAGTTGTTTATATTGTCTCTGAAAATACAGTAACCTGGTCGGGCTTGTTACTGTGAAAAGTTGGTAGCCCCAGGAGAAATTTAGTAGTCAGGGGCTATCGGACTACTGCTAATTTCGAATACTGTATAAACTTACTTGTACAACTCTGAGTGACTGTGCAGCCATCTGTTGGGCTTTAGGTGAACTGCATGGAAGAAGTGCAATAAGACCCTTATAGACTTGTACCTCAAACTTGGGATTACCCTGTGCCAACATCAGTAAAAGGTTCCGACAAGCATCCTGGGTCTCCTCAGATTTTGACTTGGCTAAACACTCTGCTATAGCTCGAATACCTATAAATAGAAATGATGATGACATCAATGTTTTTTTTCTGGTTTTTATATGAAACTATGATTTAGTCAAACATCATTGATGATCTAACACCAATGCTCAATTTGTAAGGGACTCCATTGAGATAATTTGAAATGACATGACTGGAGATAATTTTTTAAGATTTTTATACCATTCGATGTTGGTCTATACCAATAACTTGTGTGCAAAGTTTTAGATCATTTGTTAGCTCAATTTTTCCAGAATAATTATTTCTATGGTGCAAATTGACATGAAATGAAAAGCGTTTGTATTTAATTCAAATCAGACTAACAAATGCACTAAATATTAATTTTCAATTAAATTCTAAATGAGACTTCTTTATTATCTATTTTACTGTTTTAATTGCCCTAGTTGCTCCATGCATGAATTTCAAATTTTATGTTTTTAGGCTTTTGGACCTAATAATGGAGTTCCTTTTATAGAATACACAATTTTAGTTCTGTTACATGTCTGTCTCAGTGTCACTTTGATATGTTTCTGAACTTTAGTATCCTGTCATTAAGTAGTCGACAACATTATTATTTTTAATTTTTACTCGCTTTTAGTTTACATTATTCCTTTATTAATTTTCCCTGTGTCATAGTATACAAATGTAATAATGTACATTTCATCATTCAAATGCATTGTAATTACTCACTATGGCTAACAGGCTTTGGTCATTTGAACTCTGACATTATTATACAAAAACACACTCAAAATTGATATTATTCAGCATTGTGTTCACTGTGAGAGTTAATACTTATAAGAAGATGCTAAAATCAATCACTCAGTATTCAGTTGTAACACATTTGAAAACACCTACCATAACTTTCACAGATAAGTTCCTTGTATTTCCTGCCAGCATTGGCTATGTAGTGAATGTTTTTCAAAGCCTCACTTTTGTCCTCTTCCTTGGCCTGTTTAAGTCCTATTATCTCCAGTAAGGTGAGAACACCACCAACTTCAAGAAACTCTGCCATAAATTTGTGACTGAAAAATAAGAAAAATAGTCTGCACATAAAAGTATGTAAATTACAGATCCATATATAACTAATAATTAATTCTGTAGCACATAAAGCATACCAAAGTAATTTTCAAAACTTATGGAATATTCTTTTTCAATACACCAATCAAATTGGCAGTATAATGAGACATTTAATTTATTTAATGAAAAAGTATTGCAATAAAATTCACTGAATGGCATATAAACTACCCAGTATATATTTAATTGAATTGATTGAAGTGACATGTAAAATAAATAAAATCTGAGATATTTTTCTGATCATTTCCATGCATTACCAAATCATGCACACAAAAATATAATTACAAATAGAGAAGGAAATGGTATGGTAAACCAGTGCTCTCTGTGCAATGTTTAAAGTAACATTGGTTTTAAAGCACTCTCAAGTTATTTAATTGCATTTTTATTGATAGTGGTTTGATCAAGGTTAATGTAATTTCTGTAGAAGCCAGTGATTTTGATGGCAAGAGAGAACTGAATAAACACAGACTCTGTGGTCGAGGGGTTAGAGTCGATGACTTCTAATCCAGTTACCTCTCTGGCATGGGTTCGATCCCCAGGAGATGCTTTGGTAGTTTAGCGCGGAGGAAGGTAGTCTAGTACTGGTGTAACTCTCCAGGAACGATGGTTAGGAAACTACCCGCCTATATGACTGGAATACTGTTGGAAAAAGGCGTAAAATGAAACAAACAAACTGAACCGGATATGAATTTCAATTGTCAGAGTTAGATTCTACTCATTTCTTTTACAAAAAATATCTTAAATTGCTATCTTACCCACTTGAAGCTGACAGGAATATAGAAATTGCTCTTAGTTGCTCATTAAGGCTTGTGCCAATCATATATCTAGATAAGGTTAAGGCTGTAAATGTTATTACTACATGTACTTGTGTAATAAATATGAACTCACAGGTTAGTAGATCCAGAAGCTAATTATTAGTGTTTTTATTCTTAAGTATTTTATTATAGTGTCATGCACATAATATGATTACAAACAAAATATTAATTCTACATTGAAAGTACAGGTACCCTGAGCCCAGTGGGCCTATAATTATACAAAATGAATATAACAAATATAAAACAAGTTATGTTTAAACAATTATTACATGTACTGGTTGGGGACCATCAACCGGACACTTTTTGAACATTTTTCCGTACAGATTTTAAAATTTTAAACCTAGAGATATTAAAATTTGACACAGTTCAGCTAGGTTCTTCTCCTTACTAACACACTAGTTTGTTTATTTCTGATTGTATTGACACTTATATTTGAGGCTTGACAAGGAGGGTATCAAAATTACCTAAATTGTCTACACTACAGTACCATGTGTCCGGACAGATATGTACATGACCAGATTTATTTCAGATAAAAGCTTGGGTGTTTTTATTTTTGATTTTTAACATGATGTACAATATTTCAGCAACAAATGCTGAAGTTTTGGATATTCTATTGTTTACTCTGCAAATGATTATAGCTGGTATATGAGGTCAGGCATTTCTTTCTTGACCCCCAAATTTCAACGTCAACATTCTTGAAATAGACATTAAAATATTACCTTTTACGGAGATTGAAATAAATTTATTTACTTAATTTTAGAAGAAACATGCATTTATTGTTGATAAAAAAGTGACTGACAACCATTGAACAAAGAAAATACTAAATTAGGCATTTTCGGGACCGTCCGGGTTTGGTGGTTGTCCGGTTTTGGTGGTCCCCAACCAGTATTGAATGAGTGCATAGCCTCTAGCCTGAGTCTAGGTACAATATTGAATTATTGAATAAGTTGAATGAAATTATATATTGCAAGCAAAATATTATTTTATTCAATGAGTTATATATATTAAGTTAAGAACCCACACAAATATAACATTCTATTAATCACATACCTAACTTTAAGACTGTTTAAGATTAAAAAGAATATTTTTTCATTGACACAACTTGACTATAGTGTAATGCTTACACTTAGCATATATTTACACTACTGGTCGGTGACCATCAACCGGACACTTCTTGAACATTTTTCCATACAGATTTCATAATTTTTAACCTAGAGATAAAAAAATTGACCCAGGTCAGCTAAGTTCTTCTCCTAACTAACAAACTAGTTTGTTTATTTCTGAATGTATTGACTCTTATATCTGAGGCTCGACAAGGAGGGTATCAAAATTACCTAAATTGTCAACACTACAGTACCATGTGTCCGGACAGATATGTACATGACGTGATTTAATTCAGATAAAAGCTTGGGTGCTTTGATTTTTGACTTTTAACATGATATACAATATTTCAGCAACAAATGCTGAAGTTTTGGATATTCTATTGTTTACTCTGCAAATGATTATAGCTCGGGTATATGAGGTCAGGCATTGCTTTCTTGACCCCAAAATTTCAACGTCAACATTCTTGAAATAGACAATAAAATATTACCAGTTACGGGGGTTGAAATACATTTATTTACTTAATTTTACAAGAAACATGCATTTATTGTTGATATAAAAATGACTGACCACCCCTGAACAAAGAAAATTCTAAATTAAGCATTTTTGGGGCCGTCCGGGTTTGGTGGTTGTCCGGTTTTGGTGGTCCCCAACCAGTATATATTAAACATATGGTAATTAATATTGTAATATGTTAATTGTAATGGAGTTAAAATAGCTCAGATATATGAATATAGGAATGCTAAAATGATGCCATAACATTTAAAATAGTTGAAGTGCAGTGGCTTACCATATAAATAACATTTTTACCAGTGCAGCAGTAACATGAAGTCTGTTAAATACAAAATCATGGTCGACAATTCGTAGTGTAAGTGTGTGAGAATTTGCAAGTTACAGAACTTTGTAATGTATTTGTTAGAGGATATAACAGACCTCTGTAATGTATTTTTAAGAGGATTAAATGTTAATGAAGTTGTTTATTCCTTCTTTTTTTCAAGTCAGTAAAATTTTATCTAAAAACACCTTGTACACAGGTATCATGGAGAACTACGGACAGGGCGGACCGTGAGACAGGGCGGACCGTACCAGGGCGGACCGTGACTCGAGACTAGGCGGACCGTATTTTTGGACAGGGCGGACCGTCACTCGAGATGAGGCTGACCGTGATTTAAAAAAGTATTTATATGTGGACTAATGTAATTATTGATGTTTTTGTTCTTCGTATTGATATTTCAGTTCAAATATTCAATTAAAAATATAAAATACAGGAAGTTTTAAAAGTTCTTTGATGTGTCTTATTGTTTAATAAATTCTATTTCAGTGTTCATTTTATTTCATGTGTCTGTGCTTATTATGTAAATTTTAATAAGATAGTTTTGTTTTTCAAATATGTCACTTCATTTTTTTGTTATTGTGTTGAATTGCAAATTATGAATTTTAATGTGATGTTATTCGTTATCATTGTTATTTCGTGTATTGTACAACAAAATGTGTTTTTTTTATGTGTCTAATTGTTTAATAAAGTTTATCAATTTTAGCAGCGTTAGCGCCTTATACAAACAATAACATTGTTATATCCCGATAATTGGTCAATTATCACTTGCGTAAGTCGACGCAGTTACAAATAATTTCTTGAGAAATTTTTTTTATACTACTCTAATATACTGAAACAAAATAGAAACTTTCTCCAAGTTTGAATGTAGATATGTTAGTACAGTTTTTCAATCCTTTTGAAACTCATTTTTACGTTGAATAAACATTTCGGGCTTTTATACGGGGATTAGCTGACCGATTTTGCAAACAAAACGAGTTTTACGAGCTACTACATATATACAAGTGTGTACATCTATGTGGTACCCTTGACAACTGGCACATGATACTTTGCGAAAGTTTCCTTTTTTGGTTCAGTATATATATGTTTCATATGTTACATAGAAAGGTTTAGATTGAAATATTATAAAGAATACCAAAATCATCCACAATCTCGAGTGACATCGTCCATTCAGCAAATTAATATTCAATTACACATGAACTTTTAAAATTTATTTTATATTTTTACTTTTATATATGCATTAAAATATTAAAACGAAGAACAAAAACATCAATAATTTAATACTTTTATTACATTAGTCCACATATAAATACTTTTTTAAATTACGGTCCGCCTCGTCTCGAGTGACGGTCCGCCCTGTCCCAATATATGGTCCGCCTAGTCTCACGGTCCGCCCTGTCCTGCAGGCATCATGGAGACCCAGGCTAGTGGTCTATTAATGACTGTCTCATATGTTTCAAATACTTTATGTGGAATGTGGAATCATGTATTTATGGGATACTGTTTTACCGGTTATTAGTTAAAAGTTATCAATATTCCACATTAACAAATCATAAAGGATACGTTAATCTAAGCCATGCCGTTAAACGTGTAAGGAATAGGCTTGCTGCATGAGCAAATTCCTGTTCCAGTTCAGGGCCTGTCTTGTTTTGATTTTGAGCTATAAAGTCTTGTAAAATCTTTCTACGGGTTACTTTGCTGCCTTTGTCCCACTCCTGTAACACTGCCATCACTTTTGAAATGGCAGTTTGCTGTTTTGCTGACATTATTTAGTAGATCTAGTGTTGAAGTTTTGTCATTAAAGAGCACCTGTCTCCTGTCTCACAAGATATCTGAAAATAATAAATTGTCTCCGCAATACCCCTGCTGCAATAAAACAGGTTAACACACTTCCATGCGAATATTCTATATAAATGTCCCTTAATGAAAATTTAAATGAAAGAATTAGATGCAGATTTCACTAATTTTGCATCAAATTGGTCAATGAAGAAAGCGTCTTGTTGCTACACCGCCATGTTTGTTTACATTTGTAAAACGTTTTTTCATTGGTTAATCTACATCTGTGAAGCCAATCCTAAATAATGACACATAACGGAAGTGATTCTGAGGACGAAAGATGGAGGACGATGATCTTGAATACGATATAACATTTCCCACACCGCTACCCGCTGATGCACTAAACGACGAAGATGTTTTGTCGGGGGAAAAAGAACCTGTTGCCATATTGTTAGGATGGTTAGGCTGTACAGAGAAATATCTTTCAAAGTATGGTCAAATCTACAACGAAAGAGGGTAGGTGAAAAAAATGATGTTATCGTCCCCAAATTTGGTCGACTCTCGTTTCATTAAAAATAAGATCGATATCCAGAATAAACTTTATTAGCTAAATATAACTAAAACGTTGAGTGAAATAAACTTGATTAGCTGTAAATTTTGAGTCATGTTATTTTATTCCATGTTAACATTTGAAGATTAAAACTCTTTCCATATATCTATTCAAATATGAGCTGATGAGTAAAATTTATACATTTAAATATGAGTAAAATTTATACATTTATATAGTTTAATTGTCTTGTAATGTTTTGTTTGTTTTTTAAATCACCAACTGTCATCCTAGCTATGAAACAGCATTAACTTAACTTGACTCAGCCTTGTGAATTTTAAGCCTCGCAGATGAATGATTGTTATTGTGTCTATATATCTATAGTATACATGTAAACAGTTTTGGAACTAGCAACAGACTACTCTTATCAGTTATTTTCAGAGTAAAGATAACAGGCTGTATATTTCTCTGTATAAATCATACATATATTATCGGACGGATGGTAGGTTTAATAGTAAATTTAAGTACCTTTGGTGTCAAAAGATATGTTGAAGTTTGTGTCATGCATATGCATAGAATTTTGAAAATCACACAATAAATTGCAATAAACAAGCAGTTTAAAAATGGCAATTATTGTAATGTTTTGGCATCTACAAGATATTGATTGAGGACTGATAAGCTAACCTCTAGGTAGGTGGGAAACACTGAAAGTGTCTCTGAAAAATCCCAAGGGTGTTACCCTGGGTCCAGGATAGATCCCGGACCTCAGGAGTGACAGTCAGTGCTCTAACCAAATGAGCTATAGCGTCTTCGAAGGGAAACTTTTAAAATCATTCAAAAGTTTAATTTACATTGATCAAGGATATATCCCTGTCATTGTTAGGTCGAAAATCAAAGACAGGGTCAAATACTAAATATTCTTGATACAAAGAATAGTTGTTTTGAAAGATTTGATTTACTCCTCTCCATCAATGGTATCATTTGTCAATAATAGCATATCATTATATACTGCCCTTTATATTTTACTGCTTTTCAGTTTTTCAAGTACATGTAGCATACATTGTGTTTATCTTGTAAACCCTTATTCATGAACATAAAATTAAGCACTTTACAGCAGCATGTTTTTGAGAAACAGTTTTGATGGTAAAATTTTGTAAATGTTGAAAGGATTACTTATACTTCACATATTTGTTGATAATAACAGTAAGTCCTTGAGAATAGGAAATAAGCTCTTTAAACAGCTTAAATAACAACAGTGATAAAACTGTTTAGATGAACATAACTTGAATTATGTTAAAGTGCATTTAAATTTCTAATAAGGACATATGTTGCATCCTTAAACCTTAATGTTAACTAAATGTTTTGTTTTTTTTTTCTACTTTTTAGCTCGACTATTCGATAAGAATAAGTAGAGCTATTGCAGTCACCCGAGCGTCGGCGTCGGCGTAACAGGAGGAGGTAACTCTATCAAGCTTTTTGACAGAATTATGCCCCTTTTTCGAGTTAGAATTTACGTTAAAGTTTTTGTAATAGTTCAAATATTTTCAAAGTCGATTGACATATGGCTTTGAAACTTTGCACACTTGTTCACCATCATGACCCCAACCTGTAGACAGGAGGAGGTAACTCTATCAAGCATTTTGACAGAATTATGCCCCTTTTTCGACTTAGAATTTATGTTAAAGTTTTTGTAATAGTTCAAATATTTTCAAAGTCCATAGACATATGGCTTTGAAACTTTGCACACTTGTTCACCATCATGACCCCAACATGTAGACAGGAGAAGGTAACTCTATCAAGCATTTTGACAGAATTATGCCCCTTTTTCGACTTAGAATTTACGTTAAAGTTTTTGTAATAGTTCAAATATTTTCAAAGTCCATAGACATATGGCTTTAAAACTTTGCACACTTGTTCACCATCATGACCCCAACCTGTAAACAGGAGGAGGTAACTGTATCAAGCATTTTTTTTACTATCAAGCACTAAGAATAGTCGAGCGTTGCTGTCCTACCTACAGCTCTTGTTTTGTATATTAAACTATTAAAGGGACTCCAATAAGGTTTTTTGACATGACGGCACTGGAAAATAATTTTTCTAGATAATTAAATGTTCTATTTGATGTAGGTCTAGACCAATTACTTTTGTGCAATATTTCAGATCAATCATTCACTCCGCTATTCCAGAGTAATTATTTAAATTGTGAAAAATGACCTAAAATTGAGAAGTTTTTGTATATCTTTCTGTTGCAAGTGTCCCAGTTGATCTATGTAAGAAATGCAAATTTTATGTTTTTCTGGCTTTTGGGCCTCGATGGAGCTGCTTTAATTTTTAGAAAATAATATTCATGCCATGACAGTATGTACATGAACATGTACATGTATGAAGCTGACACTTATAGTCTTTTTTTCCTGAATTTTTAGATGTATAACTATAAGATACACTTCACCAAGGGATACTGCATATTTTAAAGCGGACAAATTGAAGGACATAGCTTGCAAGTTACTAGACCTGTTAGAAGACTACTCCATCACAGAAAATCCCATCATATTTCATATCTTTAGCAATAATGGTAGCTATGTTTATTCAAATGTTGTTGATGTTCTCACCAGTGGAGATAAAAGGTAAGGAATCTAAAGTTATAATTTATATTAGCTTGTTTATATGAAAATCTAGCTATTGTTATGGATGAGTCATCATTGCTGTAGTCATTATTGTGCAAAAACTTCAATATAGCACATTTCTCAAAAATTTAAATATTTGTACAGGTATCAACATGAAACTTGGAATGCTTTCATTATCACGAAATAGCATATTTATAAGACAAGGGTCATTATTTTTAAAGCTATATTTTTACTCATGCCCTTATAGATTTTTTGGTTGAAATAAGTTATTTCGAAAACTTACCTATCAAAGATATACTTGTTGATGGGGAAGGGTTACCTGCTGGAATCAAGACATGATAAGCCTTTTGCCACGAGATCCTGTACGGTTGTCTTACTATTATATTTTATTTGGTTTGGTTTTACCACTTAACCAACACAGTTTAGGTCATATGTCAAATTTTCATCTTGATAACCCCAAAGTTGATGAAATTGCCATGGAATTCAGCAAGTTAAGAAAGGCAATGTTTTGAGTTTACTTTAGTCAAAGTAACATTGAGTGGTATCTGTCAGTTTGACTGATATTCTTGTTAAATGTCTTCAAGAATTTTATTTTAAATTTGTTCTCAACAAATATGAATGTTTGAATATAATTATTTTACAGGTACCAGAATCTCAATGTATGTGGTGTTGTTATTGACAGTGCACCTGGAAAACCTCGTTTCAAAAATGCTGCCATAGCTTATGGGACAAGTATAAATGTTAATCCAGTATTGAAATATATTATGGTGTTAGGCCTATGGTTTTATTTAGCAGTCACTGGTGTTTTATCGAATCTAGCAGCAAAAGTCTATCCGAAAATAAAAGAAAATAATAATCATTTTCTTTACGACAAAATGGCATCTGATCCCACCAGATGGCCTATGCTGTTTCTATATTCAACGTCAGATAAAGTGATCTTAGCCGAGGATATTGAAGATATGATTAGCCGTAGACGTAAGCTTGGTGTAAGTGTCACATCCATGGTCTGGAATGACACTGATCATGTGTCACATTTGAGGAAACATGCTGAGGAATACTCTGAAATTTGTGGGGAATTTCTGCTTTCATGTCTCGGCTATGAACAAGAGTCGGAGCAGCATTCGGAAGAAGAAACAGCTGAGACCAATGAAGAGTACCTGTTGACAAAGAAGCAGTAATAATTGATCCCTTTCCCATAGATTGTAACAGTTGGGGAGCAGTTTCAACATCTAGCTTCTTATTGGCTGAATTTGAATTTAAAAATAGCCAATGAAAAAGTTGCATTTTGATGCTGATCTTCAGAATTTGCTGGCATAAAGTATGAACAAATGTCATTGTATTGATGTTAACAGTTAACATTTATATAAAAAAGGGAACTGTTACGGATTGCATTTAAGGGGATTTGTATATTTTATTGCTTAGGAATATTTAATAATAAATTTTTTTCTAATACAAGGACTTTAAATATTAGCTTTGTAGATGCTGCATGAAAGTTGCTGCAGCAGCAACTGACAACTTAAAATAGGTAGAAAGGTAGTTGTTTATTTGTTAAGTTGATAATATTTACAATTTGTAGATATAAACCAGAACAAGATATATATTTTCAATGATATGCCAGTTTTATATGTTTGTAGTTTAGATTTTTTTAAATGGATTGATACTCATAAATGTAAAAATCTGTGATGTATGCCGCAATTTCAAGATGTTGCCTTTTTGGAAAAATGTTCAGAGGAGTAAGGATTTTGCATTAGTGTTTTGTGAAATATTTGCCTCGATTTTTTTTTTCTGAGAAAGTTACGGTACAGAGAAAAAGATGCCAAAAGGTGGTATCTCTACTGTGTTACTGTCCGATGACGCGATTGCAAGTTACGTGGTATTAAGATTTCTTGATTTAACTACACCACTTGGTGCTGTAAAACAATTTAAAAACTTGATGGAAAATTGTTACATGCCTCAACATTAATGGGGTCAAGATAAATAAACAGACAACTTTATTATTTTGTTTACACATTTACATGTATGACATGATTCATGGTCAAACCAGTTTGTCCTACCTAAAAAGTGATGAAGTTATGCCAGCTGGTAGTGTTTATTTACGACTCTCCTTTACCATTCTACAACCAAGTGGTCAACCCTAGCCATCAAAAGTGAGCCAGGCCACCTGATATTCCAAACACTTTAAATGGACTTTTCGAACTTGAAAACAGGGCATATCTCATTATGATTATTTCAACTCCTCAATAAAACTAGGCTTTGAATTAATAAATATAAAACACCGGGTCTTAACTTCTGTTAGATTGGACAAACCCATTTCACAATTGCTGGAGATAAAGTGTTAATATGGAATACTTACTCTGACTTTATAATAACACATTCCAAATGTGTGCGACAATTTTCCATCATGTTTTTAAATACCAAAACAATAAGATATGCTCTCATATTGTGCCATATAGTACTTTTTTGTCAATACTTACAAGTATATCTGCATTTACAGAAAAAAATGACCACAATATTTACATATTTTTTCCCTTCATTCCCTCATTTTCATATATTAGGTCTTTGTACATGTACTATTTGTGCCAGAAAAAAACTGAATCTCTATGAAATCTGTGTATTTACAAAATATTTCAAAATAAGCATTTAGGATGGGTCAGATTTATTATACATGTATTATTTAGGTTTGTTGTATGGTGCTTGTGCTGACTTTTTGGGCATTTTTGTAATATGTCTCAAAATATTTAAAATTAGAGTTTTCAAATTTAAACCTGATTAAATAAGTTTAAAGGGATACTCAGGCAAATTAATGACAAAATATTAAAATGATCTTATGTACTCAAATCAAGCTAAAATTACATTTTTTAAAGTCCCAGCATGAATTTTTGTATAAATCTTATATATTTTTCGTTGGAAGCGTAAATATATTTATATATGTTGAACAAAATTAAGACGCCGACAGAATCACCAAGTAGTTTTTTAACAAGTCATGTAACTTGAACAAACTCTGGTAGGTACAATAACAGATATTGTGGATATTGTCTGATTGAATTAAGTCTAAGTTATTCCTTTAACGTTTCTAGAGTTAACTATGATAACTATGGTGAAATCTTAACGCTCTAACCTGACCCGCGTGGGTCAAGTTAGGAAACCGCCATTTTATTCTTAATAAGAAGAAAAGTTTTGTTCCTGTGACTGCTAAGTGGATTTATTTTGAGGACATTTACAGAATAATGAATAAAAAATTCAAAACGAAGAAATGAAAATTTTGCCTGTGTCTCCCTTTAAATGATTTCAGCCAGCTTTATTAGTTCTTGTAAAAACTTAAGTGACTTACATGCACTGAAAAAGATCCTGCCTTATAAGACAGCTATATTTTTCTCTCAAAAAAATTTTATATGCCATTACTCCCTTGGCCTACTCAATGGTATACTCAATTTATTTGTATGCATATTGGGAACTGTTATTACACATACATTTGTTGAAAAGAGTTGAGAGAATATTAGACTTTCTCCAAAATTAGGAATAATTTTGGGTTTTACCCTCAGCTAACCCAGGGGTACAAACAAACTTTTACAGTTACAGTTTAAAAAATAAGCACTGACTGACTAATCTATTGTTCACCTGGAAGTTGTAACGGTTAAAAATTTGTTTGTAGTGGGGGGGGGGAGGGGATTAGCTTGGAAAAACCCTCATCTGACGTACAAATAAATGTGACTTTAAGTGTTAGCCTTGGAAAAATAGCCCTTACTCATTAATTCATATAAAAGAAAAAAAGAAATATAATGCTAAATCTTGCCTTGGGTGGTTAATATTTGCACATTTCTGTAACAATTATTAGAGTCTATGAGGTTTAAAAATGTAAAGTGTTAATCTAAAAATTATAACATTATTTTTTCTTGTGTAGACAATAATGAAATATTTTACTTTTTATTTTTTTATAAGCCTAAACAAGTTAACCGTTAACCTATTGAACTAGCAGTGACAAACTTTTGCCAACAGTATAAACCCAGGCCAGTTTTAACATGCTCCATTATTAACTGTTGGTAGCTTAAATTTTGATATTGAAACACCTTAAACTTTGAATGGTGTATCATTGCACTATTATGATGCCAGATGCTGTCTTTACCCATTTTTTTTGTTTTTCCTTTGATTATGCATTTATTATGTCTTCATTAATGGCTTATTATTTTACATAACATGTTAAGGTATATAATTTATTATGCATTTATGTTTTTAATATAGTTATTATGTTTTCAGTATATTAAGTTATTTATCTTATATAGTATTTCTGTTACTTACTTTGTATTAAGAAAAGCTTATTTTGTCTAGTCAAAATGCTTTTTTTTAAGTGTTCTGGAGTTTTTGTGTTTCTGACTTACTGGTTCTTGATCTTATACATGAGAACGGGGGTTGTTTTACATCTTACAGATTTTGAAATTCAAACTCTTGTATCTGATTGGTAGATTTTGAAAATTCAAATACTGATATCTGATTGGCAGATTTTGAAAATGAAACATTGATATCTGATTGGCAGATTTTGAAAATGAAACATCAATATTTGATTGGTAGATTTTGAAATTCACACACTGGTCTCCGATTGGTAGATTATGAGCAAATAAGTATGCATCAGAATTATAGGTTTTGTCTTCTTAGAAATGTTAAATTTTCTGTTAAATGTCCCATACTAAATAATGACATTATTTATTGAAATAAAGCTGAAAAAGCAACTTTAAGGAGCTGATTGCAGATATTAGATGATATGCTTGGAATACCTTTAAAAAGTAATATTTCATTTTCATTAAAATTTAACTAGAGGCATTGAAAATATGGTAATTGAAACTGTCAAAAATTAACAAGGGTATGACTTAACCATGTAGGCTTATTTTTATTGTTGATGATACAGTTTTATATTCAATATTATGTATTACTACTTGTTCAAGTATTATGTGTACTAAAAATCAATTTTATTTCTATCACAGTGTTATAGATTACAAAATCATTATCTTCCTTTGTTTTTGTATATTTTCCTACATTGGCAGAAAACTATTCTTGATATTTTACTATATATTATATACGGTATTAATCTTAAGTTTAAAAGTTGATGAAATATCCATTTTTAACCCTCTTTAAGACTGCTTTTTCTTTGCCTAGATAATTAAACTTATTGATGTGAACACTCTGTTTTGACATTTCTTTTCTACACTGTTCATTATCTAGATTACATGGAATTCTCTGCTTGAAAGTCTGTGTAATAGTAACCAAATTATGAATATTGTAGTAAATGACTAAATAATTGGAAGATGCTGCTGAAAATTATGTTGATACCATCCATGAAAAGATAATTATTTTACATTGCTTTTTTAGCTCACCTGTCACAAAATGACATGGTGAGCTTTTGTGATCGCTTTTCGTCCGGCGTTCTTCCGTCCATCCGTCTGTCCGTAAACTTTTACTTTAAACAACATCTCCTCATAAACGGTTATGCCAATTTCATCCAAACTTCACAGGAATGTTCCTTTGGTAGTATTTAAAAATTGTTCAAAGAATTTAATTCCATTCAGAACTCTGGTTGCCATGGCAACCGAAAGAAAAAACTTAAAAAATCTTTAAAAAACCGAAAGAGCTAGAGCTTAAATATTTGACATGAAACATCATCTAGTCAGAGTCTATCAAGTTTGTTCAAATAAAAGCCCTGGGGTCAAAATTGGCCCTGCCCCGGGGGTCATTGTTTTTCCCTTTATTAACATAGTAGAAACTTAAAAAATCTTCTTTTAAAAACCCAAAGAGCAAGACCTTAGATATTTAGCATGAAACATCTTCAAATGGGTGTCTACCAAGTTTGTACTAATAAGAGCCCTGGGGTTAAAATTGGCCCCCGCCCCGGGGGTCATTGATTTTCCCTATGTGAATAGTAAACACTGAAAAAATCTTAAAAACCCAAAGAGCTAGAGTTTAGATACCAATCATTAAATATCTTCTGGTTATTGTGTACCAAGTTTCTTAAAATACAATCCCTGGGGTCAAAATTGGCCCGGCCCTGGGAGGGGGGATAATTGTTTTTCCCTATATGTGTATAGTAAAAACTTAAAAAATCTTCTTTTAAATCTATAAAGTGCTAGAGCTTAGATATTTATCATGAAAAATCTTCTAATGGGTGTCTACCAAAATTGTTCAAATAAAAGCCCTTGGGTTAAAATTGGCCCTATTCCAGGGGCCTATATACAGGTGAGCGATTTCAGGGCCATCATGGCACTCTTGTCTGTTTTTGTTTTTTTCATAGGTCCTTTATATACTGTACACTATTATTTATTGTTGTCTTTTCTTTTCCTTTTTAGGCACTAGTTTAGGGAAGTATACAAACACTAACATTTAGCTTTTTAAAAAAAAGGAAAACATTAAGATGCCTAACTAGTTGACTTTTTTGAATAGATTTATAAAGAGTGTGAACTTAAGATTCTTGTTTTTACTTTTTTTTGTTTGCTTTTAAAAATGCTTTGATGCAAGATTATTGCATTTTTTAAAAAAAAAATTTTGTCATTAGGCTATATCATATTTGACTTTTTTCATAAGAGTGTATGAAAAAATTTAATTGTTACTTATGCTTGAAATATATAAACATATATTTACATAATTATATATATTATATACAATGTCAGTATCAGTTATTGTTCAAAATGCATTTCGTCCAAAATAATGACATACAGACAGCTTTAGTTTGATCAAATAATTCAATCAGTTATATTGTAGTCTTTATTTTGTCTTTCATATGTTATTTCTGCTTATTGTAATTGTAAAATTGTATTTATTTTTCCACAAAATAAATCTTTAAAGATTATGTATTGTTTTGTTGTGTTTGTTTTTGGGAGTTTATGCAGCAAGAGATTGGGGTTTGGAAAGACTGTTAAGAATAAATCATAAAGGATATACTTTTACTAACCCATTTTCTTAACTATTAAATCACTCAGTCACAGAATATTAATCTTAACTGCTTACAAGTAAACCATAAATCTAACCAAGACTCCTAAGCTGTTCACTACCCAATTTCAAGAAATAATCTTTACCAGTTGTCATGAAACATACACTTCATTCCCACGATCCTTGTATAAAAATTATTTAAACATTTCATAAAATACCAGTTCATAAACTGTACCAGTTCTCATCATGTATAAACTTTTAAAATTTCCACAAGAAACAGACCTTTTAAGTTTACAAATTTATCATAAATTTACATAGTTCTTATATAAATATAAACTGAGTCTATTTTTACTGACCATAAAACTTCCTATGAACCATAAACTTAACCTGAGACTTGAAGAATCATTAACTTACAATCAACATGATTCTTGACAAGAACCTTATCATTTTTCAAGAGCAATAAACTTTAGTGGTTCCAATAAATCTTACAGTTCACATGAATATGAAATGTACCAGTTATCATTAACCATAAACTTCCCCAGTTTCCAAGAACCATAAACCTTCCCAGTTTCCAAGAACCATAAACTTTCCCAGTTTCCAAGAACCATAAACCTTCCCACTTATCAAGAACCATAAACCTTACAAGTTTATGTAAACCATAAACCTTACAAGTTTACATTAACTTTACTTTACTTCATAACCATTAAACATGAACCATTTGAATTTGTAAACTATAAACCTTTTCGATATGTTCTTATTAATTTTTTGACAAAGGACATAAATGAAATCTATACAGATCTACAAAATATTGAATGCATATAAAACATAGCTCTTTTTTCATTAAAAAAACAAAACAATTGAAACAAGAGCCGGTTGAACCGGGTGATGCTGCCTGACTATGTTTTGGACACAGAAAAGTATATCTTTTTGTAGTTTCAGAGTTATGTCCCAGACAAAGTTCAAAGTGTGATAATTCCAAACTTAGGCAAGGCAGAGTTACTGTTCTTTGCACTGCACTTTTACTCAATGAGATCTATCGACCGACTTGCGCGCGACACGTCTCAATATGGTGATCATTTCTATGAAATAGTTGTAAAATCCGACTTCAAATAACGAAGTAATGGGCCAGACACAATTTTGCTGCAAGGTCATGTTGTGACCTTTTCCTTCAAGGTAGTGATCCAAATGTTGTGTGTGACACATCGTCACAAAATGGTGATTATTTCTATGAAATGGTTGTAAAATCCGACTTCAAATAACAAAGTTATGGGCCAGACACAATTTTGCTGCAAGGTCATGCTGTGACCTTGACCTTCAAGGTAGCGACCCAAATGTTGCGCGCGACACGTCTCAATATGGTGATCATTTCTGTGAAATAGTTGTAAAATCCGACTTCAAATAACAAAGTTATGGGCCGGACACGATTTTGCTGCAAGGTCATGCTGTGACCTTCAAGGTAGCAACCCAAATGTTATGCACGACACATCTTCTCAATATGGTGATCATTTCTATGAAATAGTTGTAAAATCCGACCGACTTCAAATAACGAAGTTATGGGCCGGACACAATTTTGCTGAAAGGTCATGCTTTGACCTTGACCTTCAAGGCAGCCACCAAAATGTTGCGCATGACACATCGTTTCAATATGGTGATCATTTCTGTGAAATAGTTGTAAAATCAACTTCAAATAACGAAGTTATGGGCCGGACACGATTTTGCAGCAAGGTCATGCTATGACCTTGACCTTCAAGGTAGCAACCCAAATGTTATGCGCGACACGTCATCTCAATATGGTGATCATTTCTGTAAAATAGTTGTAAAATTCGACTTCAAATAACAAAGTTATGGGCCGGAAACAAATTTTGCTGAAAGGTCATGCTGTGACCTTGACCTTCAAGGTAGGGACCCAAATTTGCGAGCGACACATCGTCTCAATATGGTGATCATTTCTGTGAAATAGTTGTAAAATCCAACTTCAAATAACAAAGTTATGATCCGGACAAGAATTTGGGACGTACGTACGGATGGACGACCCGGCGACTATATGCTACCCCAAATTTTTCGGGGAGCATAATAAATGAAGGACATCACAAGTTTACAACTTTTTACTACAATATCAGATTTATAATCATCAATTTAGATAATCATTCGATAACAATTTTGATATAATATTTTACATAAATAACAACATTCACAAGACTATTGCTAGAAATTTGTCCACAGGACACTCACTCAGATGCCCCTACTTCATGGCATATTACGTACACTTCACTTGGTGTAAATTTCATATATAAATTTATTTGAACCAATGGTCTCTGGATTGCAAGTCAGGCATGCTAACCACTACACACACACAACCTTGAAGTGTTTTCTTCTACTCGGCCTTAAATAAGTTATTTGTAACTTATATCAGGTGACATCATCTTTATCACCGAAGTGGC
Organism: Ruditapes philippinarum; assembly: GCF_026571515.1. Lineage (NCBI taxonomy): Eukaryota > Metazoa > Mollusca > Bivalvia > Venerida > Veneridae > Ruditapes > Ruditapes philippinarum. The sequence goes on from NW_026863554.1 coordinate 144,722, forward strand.
AAGCTTTTTATAACTTATAATCATTAGGCTGATGCAGTGTGTGAATTTTCTTTTTATAAATTATCAATTTCAGAAACCAATGACAAAAACTTCAGTTATTGATACACAGTGTCAATATGACCTTGACCTTATTACTTCAAAATAAAAAGGGGTCAACTTCCAAACCTTGACCTTATTACCTCGAAATGAACAGGGTCATCTTCCAAACCTTGACCTTATTACCTCGAAATGAACAGGGTCATCTTCCAAACCTTGACCTTATTACCTCGAAATGAACAGGTTCATCATCCAAACCTTGACCTTATTACCTCGAAATGTAAAGGGTCATCTTCCAAACCTTGACCTTATTACCTCAAAAATGAACAGGGTCATCATCCAAACCTTGACCTTATTACCTCAAAATAAGCAAGGGTCATCTTCCAAACTGAGGTTTATTCATTCCTTCTAAAGTTACTGATTAGAAAAAAAAATTACACAGTGTCACTGTGACTTTGACCTTACAATATAAATAAGGGTCATGCTATACTACACTTTTTCCTTCCCAATATATTGATCAGACAAGAATTTGTCCACCAAGAGTCATTATGACCTTGACCTTTGACCAACTGATCTCAAAATCAGTATGGGTCATTTACCAGCCATGGGTATTGTCCATTTCAAGTAAACTAAATCATCACTTATTCCTTCTTAAGTTACTAATTGATTTAACATTTTACATAAAAAATGTCACTGTGCCTCAAAATCAATGGGGTCATCTACTGTCCCTACTAAATAGTAAATAAACCATGGCTAATTCATTCTCAAGAAATTGATCTGGCAAGGATTTTACATTAATAGTCACTGTGACCTTGCCTTATGACACTTTTTTCAGACTCAATAGTGAGCATCTACTTGCCATGGGCAATGTCCCTTCCAAGTTACATAAACCATGGCTTATTCATTTCAAGTTATTAACTCGACAAGGATAACAGTACATACATAATTATGGACATAAATATATTATCTAATATACATGATAAAATATATAAAATAAACAAACATAATAAATACATTGTCATCCATGTATGTAATTTAAATGACAATATTTGTGAACTTTTAAAAAATTGCTAAATGTTTTGCACACTGCAATGCCTTAATATTGATACACATACAAACATGTCTAAATTCTCAAAAAAAAGAGTTATTTCATGTTTTAAAACATGCAGTTATGTCCCATTGCTTATACTGAAATCATTTAGCAGTTTTAATAATTATAGGACCACTTTGGGACCATTTCTGAAGTTTCCATTTCACAGAGGCATCACAACTCACCTTAAGCACTTTGAGCTTGGTGAACTAAAAACGTAGCATTTAAAACATTGCACATTGGAATGAATCAATATTGCACATATCCAAAAAAAGAGAAATGTCTGTGAACTATTCCCATTATGAATATGTTTAAACAGAAATATATTAATCATAGTAAATATCAAGCAACAAATATTTGTATCATTTTCACAGTGATAAAGTCTAAGCTGCAGGGCAAAACTTCTTGTCATTTTGTTTCATCTGAGTCAGTAATTCTTCAGACATTCTTTGCTTTGCATTTATATTATTACTGGAGGAAAAAGAATGTAAATCCCACAATGCACCTTGTGTAGACATGATAAGCTCACTGTAGTCATTCTGAAAAAAAAAAAAAAAAAATTCAATTTCCATTTCATTAAAAAATAAAAACAAGAGTTGTCATGCAAAAGTGACAAATGCCCCAATAAGGTTTTTACAACATTTATTGCACATGTTTATCCCTTAAGGGAGTATTTTCTGTGCCTTTCTTTAGTTTTTGCACTGTTAAGTTATTCATGTGGCGGCATGGCCGAGTGGTTAACCCGTCGGACTAGTAATCTAAGGATTGCTGACCGCGTGGGTTCAAACCCTGTCAGGGGCAAGCCGTTGTTTCCTTGAGCAAGAAACTTTACACTCATTGCTTAGTACTGGTTGGTTCCAGGAAGGGATTCGAGAGTGTTTCAATAAGCTTATAGCTTCCAACACAATCGAACTAAAATAAATTTGTATAAACCAAGAGTTATAATTCCTTTTTTTAAATTGACAGAAAATAAATGTACAGCACATTCTGTATCAATGCATCTTCTGTTCATACAGAAATTTATGTACAGACCTTAGGAAGTGATTTTGTTCCTAAATACCCAGGATCCACTCCAATGGTTTTTCCCTCCCAGTTAATTCCAATCATTTCAGCGCCAGAGGTCTTTTTGTGTGTTGATAAAACATTCAGGGTGATCCCTTTTTCCTTCAGGTCATCTAACACAGCTGAAATGTCTGCAGCTTTACCAGAACTCTGCAAATAAAATAAACTCAAAACTGGTACTTTAAATAATTCAGGAAAATCATTTGGAAAGAATCTCTAAAATTCATTTTAATGTACATCATTATACAAAATGTACATCACTATACAAACAACTAAGAAAAACAAGATTTGTTTGTAAAACATGTATGCCCCCTATCGGCAGCCATTTAGTCATTTGATCAGGTAATTACTGACTTTTGACCTAGTGACAAAAAATCAATAAGGGTTATTTACTGGTCATGACAAGTCACTAGGTAATTGTGACCAAAAAAGTTGTGTGCAGCAATTTTATGACAAAGTTATTACAAATCTTACCAGATAGTATATGCATACATTGCATGAATCATGTAGGCCTCATTAATGACAAGCCAAGTTGTTATATAACATAAGACCTTGAAATGTGTATACCACAAAGATTTTAAGTTAGGGCCGGGGCGAGTATCCGAGTACTCGAATAATCACGAATCAAAATGAAAAATCGAGTTTGAATATTCGTCAGAGATCGTGGATAGCGATTTAATTTTTTTTATATACATTCACTGTTTTTCACACTCTTAAAATCGAGAAAAATATGATTTGAGTATGAATTATATGTAGTTTACCTAAATACAATTTGCCGGTTAAAGACCATATACCATGATGCTGAGCTAGGAAGTAATAGGTTTCAAAAAACAAAACAAAATACTCATCCAAAGAATAAAAACATAAACCTAGTTTATATTTTATATGTTTTATGTTTAGTATTTTTTTTTTTTTGTTTTTTTTTTAAATAAACATGTTTTTATAACTAATGTACATGTTTGTATGGGTGTCTTGAAAACAAAAGATTTGTGGTTCGATTTGTGAATCATAAGTGCTGAATTGTGGTTCGGATCGGATCGTCACTTATCCGACTATCCACACCCCTATTTTAAGTTAAATAAAAAAAAAATGAACCAAGGCAACTTGAGTTGTTTAGTTATTGGTCAGAAACAGTCTTTACATACAAGGTCAATATGACATTGAACTTTGACCCTTAAATCAATAGGGGTTATCTACTGGCCAAGACCAATGCACCTGTGAAGTTTGAAGGTAAAGGGCCCATGAGTTGTTGGGATATTGATTGAATAGCATTTTTATCTATAATGTGTTCTTGACCTTTGACCCCTTAGCCCCAAAATCCATTTAGGTCATCTTCTGATCAAAAGCAATGCATCTGTAAAGTTTGAAGGTTCATGGGTTGTCCAGTTATTGATAGAAAACCATTTTGAATAACAAGGTCAATGCAACTTTGACCTTTGACCCCCTGACCTCAAATTCAATAGGGTTCATCTACTGGCCAAGACCAATGCACCTACAAAATTTAAGGGCCAACAGCCCATAACTTGTCAAGTTATTGATCGGAAACCATTATTACCTACAAGGTCAATGTGACCTGTCTGTCCCCTTGACTCCAAAATCAATAGGGGTCATCTGCTGGTCATGAACAATCACCATACCAAGTTTGAAGTTCCTAGGCCTAAGTGTTCTTTAGTTTCTGATTGGAAACCGTTTTTACCTTCAAAGTCAATGTGACATTGACCTTTGATCCATAGAGGCTCAGGTTATATTTACAAACAACCATTTATATAGGGCCATAAAACCTGTCAAAATATTTATAACTAATAATATAAACGGTTGTTAGCAATATAACCCTCACCTAGTGGCTTGGGTTATGTATACAAACAAATGTATATAAAGGACCATAATAACCAGTCAAAAATCTTTACAATTAATGATATATATAAAATCAATATTTAATGACATTTACATGCTTTTTCAAACATCTTTAGAACTTAGTCAAACACCTTTATACATTGTACTTATATATGTTTATTCATCTTTACAAACATGTACATGCTTTTTCATATCTATATGAATACTCAATTATCTTTCTTGCTTTTTATATATTAGTGAATTTTGACCTAGGAGAAGTGGAGCTAAAATTTCAATGCTAACAATAATTATTGGAAAAGGTTAAATTTTCTTAATAAATCAGTTCCAAAATCAGGCAATGCTAAGAAGCACTCATTTCTTTGGTCAATATTTTTGAGGGATCCAACAAGAAGGATACATAACTTATAATGATTATTCAAGGTTATCCAAATACTGTAGACTGTATGCATACCTGTTCTTTAGTCATTAAAACAATGACTAATTTTTGTGAAACAGGACTGAATGGCAGTCGAGCAGCCTCTTGTATGGCACCAAACGCATCTATATTTACTGTGCCTTCTGTCATCTGCTGGCTTACTTCAACTAGTCCATCCCAATCATAATCATTCCGATCAACAAAAACCCTGAAATGAAAGAAGTATAAAATTTATATCACACTACATTGTGTCCATACAATGTCAATGCCCCTGTCATAGGTCATTTCTACCTCCAAAAATAACTTTGACATGGGTGCAATCTGATTTAAATCAGCTCCAAATTAAGACTACACATTAGAATCTGACAACCACCAATATGAAGGTGAAACAAATATGGTGGCGATCAGATCTACATGCATGAAATAATTAACTTAAGTTTATCTGAACTTTAGTCAGATTGACATGGGTGTTGCATGCAATGCACATTTTGACCCTGGTGAAGACATCTGCAAAAGGTTTTGATAGTTCATCATGAAATAAGAAAGTAATAAGACGGAGAGGAAAGTAGACATCATTTAGTATTTTTCTTTATATTAACAAATGAAAATGATATATCAGTCACAATCGCATATGACTTATAAATATATATCTTAATCAGAAATGGAAGATGATGGTAAACATTCTGTTTGTTATAACATGGCTTTAATTACAACCATGGTAATAAAGGATTTGGCTCTCTATTAAACCATCTGATATATGGAACTAATTTGTTATATCAGCTTACATGCTTTCAAGGAATTCCTGATATAAGCAACAAATTTTGAATGTTCCAGTGAGTTTGCTGTAAGCATAGTTTATTGTAAGCAAATATTTCAAAATTCATTAAGTAATAGCAAAGGCATAAGCAGAGGACTGGATTTGACTTTTGCCCTTTAAGTATTACTTTGACATTGAAAATGCAGAAATGAGTTTTTTTAAACAAAACATTATTTCCTTAAGGTGATAATGTGTACCTATTCATTTAGAAATCCCATCATGCATGCAAATCACTTCAGACTTTATAAACAAAGTTAAATCATCTGTTGTGACCTTAACCTTTCAGCTCAAGACCTGTGCATGCAGCACATAACATTTTCTACTTATGATGGTCATGTGAACAAATATATTATTAAATCAAATAATGTATGTAGAAATTATGGCTCTAATACAAACTCGTACAGCATTTCAGACTATAAGGGAAATATATTATAAATTATACAAAACTTAGCCTAGAATAAGGCTTAATTCAAAAAGATATAGTCTTATGTGCAATAATAAAAGCCCATTAAAGCACACCTGTTTTGATTATCCTCCAATCTTATAACATGAGGTGCCTCATCACTTCCACCAAATAACACAACACCTAGTCGAACTTGACTGAACTGGTCCCAGGCTTCAAGCAGAGCTAGTTCTGATACAGTATCTAAAACTCCAACTTGGTTTTCTGTCATGCCTACATGACGTGAAACAACAAATACAATATCTACAGAACCAGCTGATGTTTTCAGGGAACCAGTCATAGAACCCTCTTCAATAGGAGGTTCAAACTGACATATTCCTGTAAATAACAAAAAAAAATTTTTTGCATCTTTACTATCTTTATTAAAATTACACCAAAATTATGCAAAATTGTTCATAATCCTAACCCTTTTCACCCTAAATATCTTGAATGGACCGGTCCATCTAGACAAAACATTCATGATCTTTAAGGTAAATATCAAAATATGAATCACTTGAATAGGGAAGTGCATACCAAGATCAGCTAGCATGAAAGTTTTTGATGGTTGCATTATATAAGTAAGTGTGCAAACAGTTTTGTTTGGTTTTATAGTGCGTCAACAAAATCTAGGTCATATGTTGCCGAAATTTGGCTAACCTGAGGGGTGTCACAAACTTAAAGCAATACCAGAAGTCAAGAACACACACTTGCTGTAGCCAAGAGATGCATAGACTCCAGTAATAGGAACCCATTTAGTTGCCTGGTGACTGTATATCTGGTGCCTCAACCCTTCAAGGCAATCTCTCAGCCACAAAGGGGTTGGAGGTGCAAACAGTGATATGGTGCAAACTACGATATTATACAATCACTTGTGTTTATTGCGATTTCAAATTAGAAAATGTTTGATAGATATTTTGTTATGCTATATAATGCAAGTTTTTCCCCCCAAAATTGGTCAAATAATGTTTTGATATCAAGAAAGAGAATTTAATCAGTGGAACAATGGAATGAAAACTGATGATGGAATTTCACACCATTGTACGTGTCTGTTAAAGAAATTCTAATGATTTATAAGTACGAGGGACGGTCAGAAAATATCCGGACTTTTGACTCGTTCTCGAAAACCATTCAACATTTTAAAAAAAATCTTTCTACTCTTTTTCAAAATATTCTCCACCTACGTCTACGCACTTTTGCCATCTTCGTGGGAGCTTTTGTATTCCCGCTGTGAACCATGACGTAGACCTATGTTTTAGGTACTGTGACACTAACAGAAGATATCAAAGCTGCCCTGCAAGCAATTTTTTCAGGTCTGGAAACAAATAAAAGTCACAGGGGGCGAGGTCTGGGCTATAAGGAGGGTGAGACAACAATTGCCATTTGTAAGAGTTGATAACCTCCACTGTAGCTGCGGCGGTATGGGAGGGGGCGTTATCGTGAAGAAGGAGGACATTTTTCTGTGCTAACCTGGGACGCATTCGCTTCAGCTTTTCTCTGAGATTTTTCAGAATTACTTCAGAATAGTACTTGGCGGTGACAGTTTGACCTTTTGGCATGAAATGAGTAAGTATCATTGAAGTATCATATAAGTATTCATATGCATGAATCCCAAAAGGCAACAAGCATGACTTTGCCAGCCGAAGGAGACAGCTAAGACTTTTTAGGAGGCGGGGAACCAGCTCGTTTCCACTGCTTTGACTGAGATTTTGTCTCAGGTTCGGAATAATGAACCCACATCTCATCTCCAGTGATAATGCGGTTCAAAAACTTATCTCCTTCATGATTAAAACGACTTAAATGTTCTTTTGCATTGGTTACTCTGGTTGCTTTTTGATCTGCGGACAGCTGTCTAGGCACCCACCTGGCACTTACCTTGCTCATGCCTAGGTGTTTGTGTAAAATCTTGTGTGCTGATGCCTTACCGATGCTAAACTTGTTGGCTACCTCCTCCAAAGTTACTCAACGATTTTTGTTGACAAAAGCTTTAACATTTGCTACCATTGTTGGGGTCACCGCCTCAGCTGGCCGCCCAGTCCTAGGCCTGTCACAAACACTTGTTCTGCCTTCACTAAACTGAGAAATCCAGTTGTAGAAGGTTGAACGTGATACACATTTATCAGAAAATCTTTTTTTAACCCTTTCCCCCATGAGCATATTGTGGAAAATGGCCGTTTTCACTGAAAAGCTTCCTGTTACAAGTTCAAACTGCTATGAAACTATGAAAAATGCTTCAATACTAATCAAACTTGGCACAAATGTTGACTGGACCATTGCCTTTGTAACGACATGCTCAGTCTTAAATTTCCTGTTACCATGGCAACGAGGGGGCATCTAAAAATTGCCCAAAATCACTATTTTGCCTCGATTTTTTCCATCAAAATTTATTTCAAAGTGCTGCAACTTCTCAAGGGATTGAGATAGAGTCAAAGGCTTTTCAGCGTTGGTTACACGTTACAGTATGATCGACCTGGGGTCATTTTTAGCCTCTCACCAGTCCAAAATTTTCTTGGCGATGAGGGGGACTCCGCCCCCCTTCAAACCCCCCTAACAGAAGGGGGCACATCCCCCTTCTGGCAACCCCCTGATGTATCTTTTGGATGGGGGCGGCGCCGAAAAAGTGCTCAATATTTTTAGCAACATTTCTCAAACGTAAACATGTGTTTGGGGCCCAAATAGGACATTTTTTCACTCTTTGAGGCCTAAAAAGGGGGGGGGGGTTCGAAAGTGCGTTGTTTCGCCTATATAAGGGGTAAAGGGTTAACAAAAAATAATGAAAAACTTTGAAATCACCTAAAAACAATTTTTTCCATGTTAACATGTGGTCTTTCACCTAATTTTGGTGAAAAATTGTTGTTTTGTAACATTTATAATTTTTTTAGTTAACCCTTTCCCCCATGAGCATATTGTGGAAAATGGCCGTTTTCACTGAAAAGCTTCCTGTTACAAGTTCAAACTGCTATGAAACTATGAAAAATGCTTCAATACTAATCAAACTTGGCACAAATGTTGACTGGACCATTGCCTTTGTAACGACATGCTCAGTCTTAAATTTCCTGTTACCATGGCAACGAGGGGGCATCTCAAAATTGCCCAAAATCACTATTTTGCCTCGATTTTTTTCCATCAAAATTTATTTCAAAGTGCTGCAACTTCTCAAGGGATTGAGATAGAGTCAAAGGCTTTTCAGCGTTGGTTACACGTTACATTATGATCGACCTGGGGTCATTTTTAGCCTCTCACCAGTCCAAAATTTTCTTGGCGATGAGGGGGACTCCGCCCCCCTTCAAACCCCCCTAACAGAAGGGGGCACATCCCACTTCTGGCAACCCCCTGATGTATCATTTGGATGGGGGCGGCGCCGAAAAAGTGCTCAATATTTTTAGCAACATTTCTCAAACGTAAACATGTGTTTGGGGCCCAAATAGGACATTTTTTCACTCTTTGAGGCCTAAAAAGGGGGGGGGGTCGAAAGTGCGTTGTTTCGCGTATATATGGGGTAAAGGGTTAAGCCTCTGAAAGATGTGGCAGGGCTTTTCACCTTTTGCAACCAGAAACTTTACTACAGAGCGTTGTTCCTCTAACAAAGAGTCAATGATAGACGAAACACCTATCATATATCAGAGGGCAAAATACTGTGTATACACAACTATCATTGAAAATAATCTGACCACGTTATTGGCGAATGAATGTAGTTTTCACCAATATATAATGTGTGTATATAAGCTGCACGTGGAAAGAGAGGAGCATGAAAAGTCAGGATATTTTCTGACCCTCCCTCGTAAAATGAAAACAAAAATATTAGGGTGTATTTTCTGTAATAAAAGAATAATATTTCCTAGTTTAAGCAATTGTATCTTTTCAAAGGATTTTTATTATAAGATGTAAAATACAATCAAAAGCAATCAGTTAAGATGGGAACATAGTTGTAACAACACCTTTAAACAGTCTTATATAATATTAAGCCACTGATCGGCAGATTGATTTTATGTCATCATTTTAAACAATATGAAAGTGTCAAGCTTTATAGCTTTAATGAGTTTTCTCTTTAAATGTAAAATCTGGAAAGCTTTAGACAGACCAATTGACTACCCAGCCTACCAACACCCATTCCCTTGCAATTTTTTTTTGTAATCTCACCTTTTATTTTTGCTGACTCATCAATACGTCCTTTCTTTTGACAAATATCCATGTAGACTTGGACAGCATGGCATGGCTGCACACATTTGTTGTTTACAAGGTTGCAGTAATCCTATAAGCATAGTGTTACTTCATTTAGTGAAATCTTAAAATTCAACCTTTATCCTCTTCCAATTGTCTTGCATTAACTTTATATCCATTTAATGGCATTTATTGTTGATCTAAAGGTCACAATGCTTAAATTGAGCGACCAACAGTACAGGATCTCAGGTCACACTGTCCAGACATACAGGCTGACCGGGCTTTATACTAGTGACATAAGCAATTCTTATGTCACTAGTAAGTTGCTATTAACCTTAAATTTAATTCTTGAAGTTAAAAATTCAGTTAAAAACCTGTAGTGTATCACATATCCATGCAGCGTTATGTAATAGAATGTTATATTTGTGACGGTTACTTACAAAGTTTATAGTACTTGTGAATAAAAGTAATATCATGCTCACCAGAGGCTCATATATGACACATGTATAATTTTATTCAACTTGTTAACCCATTACTTCATGAGCATTTTGTGAAAAAAAAGTCTCCCGTTACAAGTTCAAATTGCTATAAAACTATAAAAACTTCTTCAATGCTAATTAAACTTGGCACAAATGTTGACTGGACCATTGCCTTTGTAACAACATGCTCAGTCTTAAATTTCCTGTTACCATGGCAATGAGGGGACATCTCAAAATTGCCAAAAATCACTATTTTGCATTGATTTTTTTCCATCAAAATTGATTTCAAAGTGCTGCAACTTCTTAATGGATTCAGATAGAGTCAAAGGCTTTTCAGCTCTGGTTACACATTACCTTATGATCGACCTGGGGTCATTTTTAGCCTCTCACAAGTCCAAAATTTTCTTGGCTATAAGGGGGACCCCCCAAACAGAAGGGGGCACATCTCCCTTCTGGCAACCCCACCTTTTGGATAGGGGGCGGCGCCGCAAAAGTGCTCACTTTTTTTATCAACATTTCTCAAACAAAAACGTGTTTGGGGCCCAAACAGGACATTTTTTCACTATTTGAGGCCTAAAAGAGGGAGGGGGGGGGGGGTCGAAAGTGCGTTGTTTCGCAATATATGAGGGAAAGGGGTTTAAAAAATTCACTTCAGTATTGAACAAACTAAAAACAAAATCCCTATTTTTTAAAGCAGAATTTGTAACCTTGAATTTCATTAGACGAATTTGTACAATATTAATATTAGCAATAATAAATTCAATTTGCAATCTTACTTACTCTGAAAGAGAAAGTTTCATAGCAAGCGTTATAAAAATTGCTTGTAAATGCTCTCTCACAAACTCTATCATCACATTCTGGTACCCTTTTTGTCCCATCTACTTCAGCTTTTGACCAGCACATTTGGGGACCAGCCACTACATACTCTGCCGCAAACTGCTTTTTATCTTTAGTCAAAGCTCCATGTTTAAGCCGGAAATCAGTAAATTTTTCCTTATCATTTGTACCAAGTAAACCTTGAATGTAAAAACAATGTTCATAATAATACGTTCCTGACCACCATTAGAAGCCATGATACACATACTGTATATACTGCCGATATGGTAAATAGCCTGGGTTGGCGAGGCCACTTCCTGACTTACTACTAGTATCTAATATATTAATGATATTATTGATGATATGTATGATTATTTTTCTATGCTGTTAACTGTGATGATAATCCTGATGAATGAGGTGGTATTATGATTTGAGATAGAGATGATTATAAAGATGTTGGTGGTGGTGATGATAGAAAACAATGATGATAGTGCCAATCTTGATAGTGATGGTGATGTTAGTCATCTAAATGATGTTTAAAGGAGCTGAGCCACTGAGAATCAATAGCATATAAACATGAAATTTAATTTTTTTACATAGATCAGCTGGGCAACTTAAGACAGAAATATATGCAAAAGTTATTCAGAAAAATATTCAGAAATGCATTGAATATCATATTTGTTTGCTCTTCTTAGCCTGATTGAAGTTTAGGCCATTTTTCACAATAAGAATAATTATTCTGGAAAAACTGAGAGAAACTGATTGGTTTGAAATTTTGCATACAAGTTATTGGTCTAGACCTTCATCAAATGAAACTTTAATTTTGAAAAATTATTTCCAGTCCAATCATGTCAAAAAACCTCAGTGGAGTCCATTTAAGGTGGGAGAGTTAATGGTGATAATATGGTGATAATGTCCATAATTATTATAATGATACAGTTATGATGTTGAATATGATAACAATACTACCTCATGAACCCCTCAGTTCACTATTTATGTTACAATAAAATGTAAAACCACCAACCTAATCACCATTTCTTCAATAAGCTAGCTGGATAGCTTCGTTTCTTTGTGAAAGTCTATAAAATCCCAAAGTGGGATTTAAATCTACAGCTATCAGGGGCAAGCCATTTAAAGTCATCAACCTTCATAAAATAATACTCTGTCACAGATGCATCTAAAAAATCATGACAACGTCCAGGATGAAAGAACTGATATCAGACGATAACAGCATCCACACCGCAGCTATCATAATAGACCAACTTCATCAAAACAGACAAGCTTATAAAGCATTTGAGATAAATGTTATCTCATTTTTACATTGAATAACACAGACAAGCTAAGGAACCATTTACCTCTTTTTTTGCATTGAATAGCACACACTTACCTATTGTCTCATTTCTGTATGGACCATCAATGGTAACAAGGCAGTTGTCATGTACAATATCAAACTCAAGGCTCAAACCAAATGGAGTATTTACATTTATACCATCCTCAGTCTTTACAACAGTTAATGTTTCGTCAGATATCTCAGTGCTGTAAACAAACATCTGGTGGTATATTGGTATATAAAATCTGCATACACAATGTAACTATACCACATCACTTAAAAGAGTAAGAGGATAAAACAGTGTTGGAGCATCAAACTTAATACCGTATTCCAGTATATACTGGATAAGACGCTTTAATGATTAATTGCTAAAATCTTGCCTTTTCACTTAAAGGAATGAACTTTTAAACATATAATTCATCTATTCACACTGATTCATATACGATAATAAATGAAAAATGTAAGAATGTTTGTGATCATGATTTCTGCAACCGTCAAGAGGTACTGCTCCAACACAGTAGTGGGTTAAAACCACCTCAAAATGGTACAGAACATGAACGTTTTTTTGCTTAATTTATTTATTCATCTTTATTAACACTAAACAGACTGTGACATGAAATACAAGGGATGATCCAGAAATACCTGGAATTTAACCCATATATTCAATAACGATTATCAAAAGTTCATGTAACAAACACTTTCGGTATATAAACTAATGCCTAATATATCCTAATTATAAGGAAATAAAACATGTTACAATAACCCACACTAACATAGGCAACCAAATGTATATCTAAGCAAACATAGCATTATATGGGGTGCAGTCCGAATGTTGTTATAATGACATAAGTATTGACGTCAAAACTATACTAAAATGTTTGTATCTTGTAAACAATATAAAGGTTGATACCTTTTAACCCATTGGGTGAATGGTTATGTTCTCATACCATAAAGACTCCTTTGTTGGAAAATTGTGGATGTTGCTCACCATAAGTGTGCTAACAACTTAAACCTATGAGTATCCAACTGTTGCTTGGTGTGATTGTGGGGAAAATAAAAAAAAATCTTACGCATCTTATAGCTGAAGTCCTAAATATGTTTCTTTTTTATTATATTTAATTAAATAACAATATGCATGATTAAATTAGATATAAAATAAATGTACAAAATTAAATTTAGACAGTATGTACTTGTGTCAAAAAGTGTATATACCTCGGCTCTTTACAATTATCTAGGTAAACATTTTTGTCCCATCCAACTGTAATCGTCTTGCCAGGGGTCAGCAAGGTCACACCGGCAGGGGAAAGAACTAGTGACCATCTTCTTTGTCGTAAATCTGAGGCCAACAGATAGCTGCATTCTGCCGAGTGCTCAGCTACTCATTTTAATAAAATAATAAATATGATAAAATAAACGATTTTAAAGACACTGAGATGAATAACTTACTGAATGTAAATGTTTAAGATATTGGTATTTATATGATAGTGAAAAAGGGGCATAACTCTAGAAATAATGATCACTTAGAAATGTCTTTTGTTCTACAGATGTTCAAAATTCCCAGTAGCAGAGTAGCAGCAATGGCACGAATGAATTGAATATATTTGATAGTTTTCACAATTTTCTAACAATACCCAATTCTAAAATAGAATCAAAGTTAAAAAGGGGCATAACTCCAAAAATATTGCTTTCAGGATAATGTCCCTTATCATGATAAGCAGATTTTCGTGTTTAATGCTGACACCTTTATTAGTTTTGAAACCATCTTCTCAACAAGCATGAACGATACCTTTTAATAATGTCAAGTAATGGACTACATTAAAGTCTATATTTCACAACAAAGACAACAGCAATACCCAAGCTATCATAAAAGCTCAACTTTTTCATCATAACAGACAAGATAAAAAGTGCCAAATTTTCAAAAGTCTTTCAAAGAAAGATAGATTAGCTCTGCCTTAAAGCTACATGCCTCCAGATAAGCGAAAATATTTCAATGAAATCAATTTGATGAAAAATTACTAAGATTTTAGGAAAAGTAATAATATTCAAAATTCAAGTAATAATTTACATGCTATGTGCGATTAATGACTGATTTTTCAATATTTATAACTATATTACTACTGTGTTACTAACACAGTAAGGACTATTTTGGCATATTTTGTCCCTTTTTTAGTAATTTACGTGGGTTGTAAGTGCCATTGATAATGTGTAAATTGCTTCCTTTTGGTTATTTCACACAATTATACTTTTAAACACATTTTTAAAATTTTCATGAAAATAAGCAAGAATCTGGAGGCATGCTGCTTTAAAACTACTGGAATCAAAAGAGATAAGCCTTTGCCAATAGTGCACTGGTCAGGGACCATCAACCGGACACTTTTTGAACATTTTCCCCAAACAGAATTCATAATTTTTTTTCTAGAGGTGTACAAATTTTACACAGGACAGCTAGGTTCTTCTCGTAACTAGTTTGTTTATTTATATTTATATTGACAAATATATCTAAGGCCGTCAAGGAGGGTATCAAAATTACCTAAATTATCCCTACTACAGTACCACGTGTCCAGACAGATATGTGCATGACAATTTTATTCAAATAAAAGCTTGGGTGTTTTAGTTTTTTATTTTCAACATAATATACAGTATTTCAGGAACAAATGCTTAAGCTTTGGATATTCTATTGTTAACTCTGCAAAATTAATGATTATAACTACAATGTAGTATAAGAGGTCAGGTATTGCACTCTTGATGTCCAAACTTTTAAAGTCAACAATTTTGAAACAGACATTAAAATATTAGAATTTACAACAGTTGAAATAAATATAATAACTTATTTATAGAAGAAACATGCATTTAATGTTGATAACAAAGCGACTCATAGATCAATAACCTCTGGACAAAGAAAATATCTAAATCAGGCATTTTCTGGCTGTCCGGTTTCGGTGGTTGTCCAGTTTTGGTGGACCCTGACCAGTAAAGCAAAGCCAGCCTGAACATCATTTCAGTCTGACCAGGCTCTTTACTCTTGCCTGTTCAACATTCCAAATTATCATCTTGATATCCCTATATTGTAATGGACAGTTCAAAAACTGAAAGCTGGACAAGTCCATGTAAGTAATGCAGCAGATTCAGCCTCACCATTTACATAAAATACTTGACTAGCATCTTGGACTTATCCCAACTACATTGTATAATGTATAAACAAAGGCTTCAAATGTTAGATATTTCTCTTGCAGAATCTTGATAGAGACAATAGGAATTTATTTCATAAAAGACTACAACATTACCAGAGATCTTAAAGAAATTTCCATCAAATGTCTGAAAAACGATCTCCCTATATGAAGCATGCCTTCCAATGACTACAGCATAACTTTTATATGCTGTATAATATGATGGGTTGTATCCATAGTAATAGTGTCTGTAGAAATTAAACGCCTCTTTAGCATGATGGTAAACATGTTGATGAAATTCTGTCATAGTAGGGAATCCCTATAGGAGGAAAAAAGAACAATTTGATAGAAACAAGAGGTACATAAGGGTTCTGTATTGCTCACCAGAATTAACAAAATTATTTGCACAGTTTTCTATATATTCCAAATTAAATATTACAGACATGTACGAGGATTGTTTGATAAATCTGCGGATATCATGTCTAAATTTTACATTTCATTACAGAAAATCATGAAATTACATATAAATAAATAAAAGCAAACATCATATTAAAACAACTTCTTATTATATTAAAATCTTACTGCTAATTTTTTTTTGGTTTCTTCTTTTTTTATCAATATCAGACAGATAAATTTAACCAAAAAAATTTTCAATGACTAAAATCTATACATAGATATAGGTAAGTGACCCAGACTCATAACTGCATGCCATGTTTTTGATAAAACAAAATTATTTAACTATATTAGAAAATGATCACCCAAGTATAATTTTGGTAAAAAAATCAATCAGCAAATTCTAAAAATATTTTCAGTTTTCCAGTAAAACATAATTATGCTGACAATTGAAAATAAACCACTCCCCCTTATTAATAGAAGCCATATTTTTTGATAATTCAAAATCATTTGCCCATAGATGGTCACTAAAGGATAATTGCTGTAAAATTATATTGAAATTAAACCAAACAGAAAGTTGTCAAAGATTTCCTGTAAAACAATTAGAGAAACAAGAGCGATCAGTAATCACATGTGTCGCCTCATGATGGCCAATTTCATGTTGGGACAAATTTTGTGACAGACAGACGGACAGACAGACGGACAGCGCACAACTAGACTAACCACTTTGTACTGATCATTCCTGTAAAATTTGGATAAAATTGCACCAGTAGTTTATGAGGAGTAGTCCGGACAAGCTTTTGCATATCTGGCAACACACAGAAAAAAACACCTTTTTATCAAAGGGCCATAACTCGGCCAAAAATCATTCAACCGGAAAACCCGTGCAATATGCACAAGGACTTGAGCTACAGATCAATCCTGTAAAGTTTCATTGAAATTGCATAAGTGGTATAAGAGAAGTAGTGTGGACAAACTTTAAAAATAAAAATTATTAAAGGGCCATAACTCAAACAAAAATCATTGAACCGGAAAATGCTGACAATATGCACAACTAGACTTGGTACTGATCATTCCTGTAAAGTTTAGATGAAATTGCACCAGTAGTTTATGAGGAGTAGTCTGGACAAGCTTTTGTGTATCTGGCAACACACAGAAAAAGAAACCTTTTTATTAAAGGGCCATAACTCGGCCAAAAATCATTCAACCGGAAAACCCGTGCAATATGCGCAAGGACTTGAGCTACAGATCAATCCTGTAAAGTTTCATTGAAATTGCATTAGTGGTATAAGAGAAGTAGTCCGGACAAACTTTAAAATTAAAAATTATAAAAGGGCCATAACTCTGACAAAAATCATTGAACCGGAAAATGCTGACAATATGCACAACTAGACTTGGTACTGATCATTCCTGTAAAGTTTGGATGAAATTGCACCAGTAGTTTATGAGGAGTAGTCCGGACAAGTTTTGTGACGGACGGACGGACAGACGGCCGGACAGACAGACGGACAGACAGACGACGGAGAAGTGATCCCTATATGTCGCCACTACTCCGTAGAGGCGACACAAAAAAGACCATACCCCTTAGTGGCCATATTTTTTAATATTATTATAAATTTAGTTTTCCTTCTAAACTTGTGGAGAAGGTTCAAGATAGAGGACAATCTCAAATGGACTTTTTTTCACAATTACATTGTATAAATTATTTGAACAATCTTATGGTACATTGTAGATGGTTATCAAAAGATAATTTCTGCCAATAATATCAAAATCAAAACTTTTTATAATTAGATTCTCAAAATATCCCTTATATGCACATACAGAAAATAGACCAGCACCTTAGAGGTCTTCCTTTTAAAAGAGAAATTAATAAATAATCTTGATAGAGGTTCATCAAATGATCACCATTGTAAAAAAAAAAACAACATTTTCAAATTCATGAAAATCTGACCAACAATCAATTTTTGACAAGGATAATTTTATAAGAAATTCTTTTTGATTGTCATGGTTCCTAATATGCATAATTCAATTACAAACACACAATGAGTATATAGGACCAATAATCATATAAGTCGCGCCATGACAAAACCAACATAATGGGTTTGCGACCAGCATGGATCCAGACCAGCCTGCACATCTACGCAGTCTGATCAGGATCCATGCTGTTCGCTTACAAACCCTATAACAAGTAGGGAAATTGATAGCAAACAGCATGGATCCTGATCAGCTGCGCGCATGCGCAGGCTGGTCTGGATCCATGCTGGTTGCAAACCCATTATGTTAGTTTTGTTGTGACGCGGCTCATATAAACCTCCTAAAGACTCAAAAGTAATTGCTGTCACTGGGCAACTCATTTTTTTTTTATTAAATTTCAACAGCAAAATCTCGAAAGTGATAAACATACGTTGCAAGAACTTGATTGGCAATCTCGCTTAAATAAATATGTTTAAACCAACACAGAAATCCAATTAACTTCTTATGGACTGTACCAAGTTTCACAAAGGGCAAGTCCATTGCATTTACATATTTATGAAAATCTGACGAACAAGAGGGATAATAGCTTAACCTTACAAACAAAATCTTGAAATACTCACAAATATCCTGTTAAAAGTCATTGGTGTTGTAGAAATCACATAGCTATACTCCGCTTTCGAAAGAATCTCATCAACTTTCTGTTTATGAAATTCACTTTCACTGACACTTAATAAGAGTTTGCTAAAAGCTTTCAGTAAAACATAATCTAGGAATTGCAGCTTTCTAATCATTGGATTAGGTCCTGAAATTTAAAGACCAGTGAACAAATCACATATGTTTCTCTAAATTATTATACAAAATGTCCTTCCTAAATAAAAAAGGATGAAAAACAAATGTCATTATATAGTTAGCTAATGGACATTCATTTTTTTTATTCTTTTAAGTTTTACACTAAACCTTTGTAACAAAAATAAAAAAAGTTGTACTAAATAAATATTAGTAACGTTTTATGAGCATTTTTTTAGCAGTAAAAAAAATAAATCTTTAGAACATAACCAGGACAATTATTATCATCATCAAATCTTGTGGTATAAAACCCATACATGATATTTTTAGTAGTTTGAGGCCTAATCAATCATAAAATAACATCACCATAAATCTACCAATCTGAATTGTATGTTACAAATAGTAAATATTTACCTCTTCGTTCAGATTGTTTCATTGCTTCCATAAGTATAGAGAACCTAGGGGCTATAACTGGTCCAGGAACATCAGGACTGTCTGGTCGGTACTGTACCGGAACCATATTACCTAGAAACCGGCCCCAAAATTTCATTCCCCTGATAAAATTTGGCATCACAGCTTGTTTTATTATATCACCTGGGGTCTGAAATACAAATTTAGTTAGTTAATTTCAATCACAAATATCATTTTATACCCAGTATGATTTCTTAGTCTTCTAGCAGCCCACCTGCTATGTTCACGGTAACAAAAAAAAAAAAAAATAATAATAAAAATAATTTAGTTAATTTAGCTCTTTTTTCTAATATTTGTATACAACTTTTCAATCAAAGCACTTGCATCATTCATAACATTTGTTATTTAAAAAAAAAAAAAAAAAAACATTGAAAAAGCTGGACTTGAAGCAAAATGATATCATTTTAACAAACAAGAGGGCCATGATGGCCCTGAAATCGCTCACCTGTATATAGGCCCCTGGGCCAAGGCCAATTTTAAACCAGGGGCTTTTATTTGAACAAACTTGGTAGACATCCCATTAGAAGATGTTTCATGATAAATATCTAAGCTCTAGCTCTTTGGGGTTTTCATAAGAAGATTTTTTTAAAGTTTTACTATATAAATATAGGGAAAAACAATGACCCCCTGGGGTGGGGCCAATTTTTACCCCAGGGCTTTTATTTGAACAAACTTGGTAGACACCCACTAGAAGATGTTTCATGCTTAATATCTAAGCTCTAGCTATTTTGGTTTTTTAAAAGAAGATTTTTTAAGTTTTTACTATATACAAATAAGGAAAATCAATGACCCCCTGGGGCGGGGCCAATTTTTACCCCAGGGCTTTTATTTGAACAAACTTGGTAGACACCCACTAGAAGATGTTTCATGCTTAATATCTAAGCTCTAGCTATTTTGGTTTTTTAAAAGAAGATTTTTAAGTTTTTACTATATACAAATAAGGAAAATCAATGACCCCCTGGGGCGGGGCCAATTTTGACCCCAGGGCATTTATTTGAACAAACTTGGTAGACGCTGACTAGATGGTGTTTCATGCCAAATATTTAAGCTCTAGCTCTTACAGTTTTCTAAAAGAAGATATTTTAAGTTTTTTCTTTCTGTTGCCATGGCAACCAGAGTTTTGCTTGGAATGAAATTCTTTGAACAATTTTAAAAGTTCACTACCAAAGAAACATTCCTGTGAAGTTTGTATGAAATTGGCTCAGCGGTTAATGAGGAGATGTCGCTTAAAGTAAAAGTTTACGGCCGGACGCCGGACGAAAAGCGATCACTTTGTGACAGGTGAGCTAAAAACTTGCTTTACTATATTTCCCTATATTTCTGTATACAAGGAATCAACTCACAAAAGATTATACATACATAGGCTATAATCATTGTACATTTTAATCATTGTACATTATAGATATATTATCAAATATAATAAGAAATAAAACAATCCTTACAAAATGTACAAAAAACAATGATTGTTCAGAGACCGGTTTGTCCATGTTGGCCCTTATATGGTCCCCGACTCCTTGCAACATCATAGCCTTTTTTACCATACCCTGTCTTAAAGATTTCTCCATTTGCTCCTGGTAGTGAGGGGACCAGGTCTGTGAAACATTGATCAGTGTGCTTCCTTGCAAATTAATATTTGTGGTCCATAACATTACTGGCGTATCTTCACGATCCTGCATTTAAACAAACAGGAAAATATTTAAAACATAATAATAAAACTATATAAAGTACCAACTGTCATGATTCAGAACTGGGCTGCATTTTATAGAAAGTCTTAAGTCTGAAATCAGTCTTAAGACCAAACTTAGACAATTTTGCATTTCAAAAAAAATGTCCTAACCTATGACTCTTATGTTATGACTTTTAATTTCTTAATAACAATGCTGATGGGCATTTACATATTGCAAACTTTTAAAAGGGTCTGTCATTGTATTTCTTAACTTTTCTCAAAAGAATTAATTTATTTGTAGTCTACAGTATTTGACTTTATTGAAACAGTCTCAAGTTAAATTGGTTTTATGTCCTAGGACTTAGGATACACCTAGGACTTTCTATGAAATGCACCCCTAATCAATATGCTAGTTAACAGGGAGTTTAATTTGTTGAGCAGGCATAGCAGTTTTCTGAGAATTCTAGGTTTGAGTGGCAATTGTTGCCTAACAGAACAAGCAATTATCATAGTATTGCAAGCAATCCATAAGTCCCCTACCGGTAAGAGCCCAAGCAACATTCTGAAGGGCCATTGGCCATTCACCTAGGTTCCTATTTTAAGTAAATTTGTTGAAAAAGTTCTTTAAAAGTGATCACAGGAAACAGTTTTTATGTACAGACAGACGGACTGAAGGACACTCTAAAGTTATCTTTTAAACATCCCTGTTATCAAAATATAACATTTTTAAAATCCTATCATGATTGAAGAAGTTGGAGTAAAAATTACCAATTTCTCAAAAAAAAGTCTAAGTTCAAAAGGGGCATAATTCTGGAAATAGTCTTGCTAGAGTATTGAACACTCACAAATGTTGAGTGATAATAAGAAACATTTATATGAAGTTTGAAGTAGATACATTCAGAAAAAGAAGTTATTAAAAAAAACAATGTTTTTTCATGAAAATTTTAAGTTCAAGGGAGGTAATTCTGATAAATTTTGTGCTAGAGTTGTAAACCTTGTCACATATGATGTGGTTGATGACAAGCAATTTATATTTAAAGTTTGAAGAAAATACCTTTAGAAATAAAGAACTTATAGTGAAAAAACTTAAAAACTAGAATCAGAAATCTTGAAATTCAGTCTATTTGTTGCCATAGCAACCAGAATTTTCAACATAGGAAGATAAGAAAAGAATGTGCATAATTTCTATACTGTCATCTACCCATATGTCAAGTTTCATAGACATATTTTCAGTACTTTTTGTGTTATCACTGGATCCAGGTTATGTGTAAAATTTGCCATATTTTCAGTCTATTTGTTGCCATAGCAACCAGAATTTTCAACATAGGAAGGAAAGAAAAAGACGTGCATAATCTCCATACTGCCATCTATCCATATGTCAAGTTTCATAAAAATATTTTCAGTACTTTTTGCGTTATCACGGGATCCAGGTTATGTGTAAAATTTGCCATATTTTCAGTCTATTTGTTGCCATAGCAACCAGAATTTTCAACATAGGAAGAAAAGAAAAAGACGTGCATAATCTCCATACTGCCATCTATCCATATATCAAGTTTCATTAAAATATTTTCAGTACTTTTTGCGTTATCGCGGGATCCAGTTTTGTGGACGGACGGACTGACGGACGGACAGACGGACTGACGGACGGACAGACGGACGGAGGGTAAACCTAAAGTCCCCTCCGGTAAACCGGTAGGGGACTAAAAACCTGCCAGTTTACAGTAAATTCACATTGTTCTCTATACCTATCAGAAATTTGAAGGCCATTTGGAATACATTAACTGTATTCCAAAGATACTGGATTAATGTCTATGTCAGGCTGTATATTTTATCATCCTTTAAACCAACATTCTAGTACAGTGTAACTTCTGAATTCTAGAACTTATCAAATCAGGAAACTTCTGAAATCCGCCAATTTACAGGGTCCCAAATTTCTCCTTTTGTTTTGTATGTTATTCATACCTCTGAATTCCAAATCTTCTAAAATCAAAATTCAGAAATATTTTCTTGTAAAATTTGGGATATATCAATAAAAATTTACTTTTAAAAACTGTGAAGCAGGTCAATAGCTGGTATACTACTGTTACCTGGATTTTCACCATTGAAAACCAGTGGTAAACAAGCTTCTTACAAAAATAATGTTATAGCTGCATGCTTCCAGATGAGTCAAAATTTATGAAAAGTAAACAGATAAAAGATTCAAGTGATAATTTATATTTTGTGTGCAAATAATGACTGATTTTTGCAGTATTTATCACCATATTTCAACAGCGTTACTAACGCAGTAGGAGCTATTTTTGCATATTTTGATCTCTTTTTGGTAATTTACTTGGATAAAAAGTGCTGATATGCAATGTGTCAATTACTTTCTTTGTTCACATCACAAAATTTTACTTTAAGATACATTTTTAAAATTTTCATGAATATAAGGATGAATCTAGAGGTGTGCTGCTTTCAGCAAAGCAAACCTTCTCCTTCTGTATCTTATTCCCAGTGATAAGTAGTTCCTTTTGGCCGAGCAATCTAAAAATATAACTATATGATGTTCCAGGGGTAGATCCAGGTGATATTGTACTAAGTGCTCTTTTTGTATTTGCTTTGTTCTCAAAATCAAACGACCACATCTGTTCTAGAACCTGGATATAAAAAGAAAACATAAGAAGAAAGATATAATATTGAAATCTAAATGAACAATAAATAGACAGATAAAATATAGAAATTCTAATTATTTCTATTGTTTAATATTTTCTTTTTATCTTGGCAACAGTAGAATGCAAATAAAAGTACAGCCTTATATGAAAATCAGCAGCAGAAATAATCTCCATGCTTAAAAAAATATCTGTGATCTTCCTTATCATGTATTGTCAGAATCAAAATAATATCAGTCTAAGCAGTTTGTTGTCTATTTAACAATGATTTTGTCTTTTTGATGTGAAAAAATGTACCAAACAGGCCTATGTATATGGCCTATGTTGTAAATTCATACACATAAAAACTCCAAACCAGTGTTTCAATTATAGCTAAAAAACACCATAGAGACCAATATTATTTCTTTATTGAATTCTAAATGAAAGGAAAAAATAAAGAAAGATAAAAAAAATTTTTTTTTTTTATTCTTAATGAAGACCTAAAAGAACAATAAAACACTTAATTCTAAATGAATAATAGAATATTATTGAACCTTTAGTGAAACAGAGCCATTTTGATGAAAGAATTCCTCAGCTTGAGGCCCAAAGCAAAACTCTGAATCCATACTGGCTTTCAACATCTCATGAGTGAAGTCCATGTTGTGAATGATATGTCCTCTCTCATAGAATAACTTTTCTGCAAATGTTAAAGTTACATCTTAGATAAAACACAGCTAAAATGTGTTGCTCATAATGGTTTATCCTAATGAATATTAATTAATCATATCCCGATTAAATGATATATAAACTTTAAGCAAATGACCAACAATTAAACATCAAATTTGAGCATAAACATAGTATATAGAACACTAAAGGCATCAAACCCGTTACCAAATCCAACCAAAATAAAACAGCACACGTGTCATCTCGCTTAGTATATAAAAGGCAGCTATTTAAGTTATCGAAACCAGAATTATGTCCACACAGCACTATCCAAATCATCTCAAAAGTAAAATACAAAATTTCAAAAAATAAATTTCTCAAAAACGAACTTATTTCCTACTTTCTTAAAGCCAACAAATGGCCAAATGCAACAGCTCTTACACCGATGCATTTTGTCCAAATTCGAAACAAATCCCCTTTAGGTGAAGACAATATGTTTACGCATGACTTAATTTTAGCCTGGCTCAACAATTGCAAAGTCCATTATTTATATACAGAGATAAGAAAACATGGTCTTTCCATTTGATGAAAATGTAAATAAAAATGTTTTGCAACAAAGCCAGAAATTGGAAATTGGTCATGAAGTATAAAGCTGATGTATGTGAATGTTTTTATGTACTTGTGTTTGTATTGACAACTCGAAAAATAAAATTTTGTCATTCCGCAATAGATCAAGCGATGCTGTGAATACAATACACTCCCTATTCTTTGCAAAGTCAAGCTAAAAATTATAAAGATGTTAGTTTTAAATTTTCTAATTGGTTGTTCTATATATATATATATTCGTATAACCCTAGTCTAGCAATTCAGCAAAGGTTATATAACTTCAAACTGTTCATACTGCACCATATATAAATCTCAAAGTCTGAAAACCATACCTTATTATAAAATATATATGCATATAGTCAGGACAATAAATGAACACATTTAACTCACACTATTTGCTTGGGAAAGTGTAATATTAAATACTTACCATCAAAATGATGATTCCAGAATGGCATAATATCACCACTTTGCACTGAACGTACATGGTATAAGGGATCATGGTGTGTTGAGGCATCCCAATCAAACAGTATGGAATACTCCTTTTGAAAATTAGGTCCATTATAATTGAAGACAAAATCAAAGATTTTCCCTTGTTTTCTGTACGCATGAATTTCACCAAATCTTTTTATAACCAATGGTATGCCATCATTTAGAACAGGTGTTCCATCAAGAGCTGTGTAACTGGTGTTCATATCACCTTTCAGTTGTATCCTGTTTTCAAAAGTATAAGTAATGCATGTATATTTGGTGAATTCAATGTCATATTATAACAAATTCAATTTATTTATCTATTTTCAGTTTGATTTTTTTTCACTAAATAAGTGATCTGACAACTCTAAAGTTCCCCCTTGTGACTGGGGAATTATAATGCCTATAAGAGTTAAAACAACAGAATTACAGCCGCTGTTTATCTGTGTGATTGTAAGATGCCACTCAAAATGGGTTCAAATTACTGGTGTCTATGTATCTCTTAGCTCCAGCAGGTAGTGTGGTTTTGACCCCCGATGTTGTTATTAGCTTGTAACACCTGATGTCAGACTAAATCACCTTTCATTTTTTGTCCCAAATTGATCTAAATTGTGTTAGTATGCCTTAAAACCAATAAAAAAAAACAAAACAAAAAACAGGTCCTAAGTTCTGTAGCCAAAGTGCTGTTTTAATCGACAGCAACATGCCATGCCAATTGATTTACTTTAAAATGTTTATTATGACATTAATTGCTCATTTTTAACCTCTTTTCAGGCTACATTTATTGCAGTACAAGTGCATGTATTTTAATAGGTCATGTATCGGAAAAGAGTTGAAGAAGGAACCAAACTATGACAAAAAGTATTTGATTTTTGTCCAGAAAGTGACCCAGTATGGAAAAATTATGTACAAATCCAATAAATCGTCTTAAAGTCTGTTCTTTTGTTTTCCTTTATTATGTTAATTTCATGAAGTTTATTCAGTTTTTTTTAATTCTATATAACTGTTGTTTTTCTTTTAACTGAAATGAATCATTTTATCTACCAATTTATATAACAAAACAATGTAAAGAGAGTGAATTAAAATTTATCCTGCTAAATTTGTGAAATGAACTTGCCTCACTCTGTATTTAGAATTGTTTTCTATCAACCTAATAGAAAGGAAAATAATTATCTTTCGCCCCCAGCATAGAGTCTAGCCTGCCTGCAGATCCATGTAGTCTGAGCAGTCTCTCATATACTGCTGGTAGCTATATATATATAAATATTTTTTTTCTTTTTTTTTTTGTATTTTGACAATTAAATCCCATAAACTTCAAATGGACTGTTCCATTTTCAAAAAAGGGCACACAATTTAGCAGGTTAATGGTTAAAGTAAATAGTTTCATACCCAAAATGCTAAGAATATGATAAACCAACATCAAACAGACCATTCCAGCTCATATATAGAGGCATGTGATAAGACATCACTAACTCATGTATTTCTCAGCCAAAGCTTTGATATAAATTATTATGAGAATACGAAAATGTAGTGTACAAATACATTACCTGAAATCTGTAAATGTATTACGGGTATTTGTTACAATAGTAAAAAGTTCCTCGTGGTTGACATATCCTCCGTTCCAGGGGTATTGGGCGGTGAATGTACCTGTAGCTTCGAGTCCTTCAGCTGGGGCTGTACCTGGTGTAACTCCTTCACCAAATACAGGTTTCAGTTGTGTGGATATGAACATTTTAGCCTATAAGCGATCATTACAAAATCTAGATTTAAATACCTTTATTAGTGTTCTAAGGCCTACAGTCCAAAATGCAGTCTACATAAATCAATTCTTTAATATGACTGTGTCAACTTAACAATATACAAACTTGGAAACAAAACATTGCTATTAATAATATCCATAAATTCATATAATTTTATACAAAGCACAACCTTTCTTAATTGGTATAAAGCTTTATCTTATGAAATATCAACTGTTACAGTAAAATTAAATTGGTTTCATAATCATTTAATTGTTTCACACATTATGTCTCTGTTATATAATGCAAATCAGAATAAAATGTTCTAGAACAAAATATAACTCTGCTATTTTAAGTAGGGTTTATCCATTTAGCAATGCACCATTCGTTAATACAATTTACTACTGTATTTATTTCAAACAACCATTTTTGAAGTATTTTTTTTTATTTCAAACACTAATTTTTGCAGCGATACACTTTAATGTAGTATAAAGTATACATTACACAGTAAATGAGCATTTGTATTTGTACATCTGTCTTTTTCTTTCAATAAATCAATTATATTTGGTTATAAATTGTAAATGAAATTATAAGAGATTTCTGTGTTGCATTTCTCACTTTTAACAATTACAAACCAAAACAAATATGACTTTACTTTACAGTTAATGTCCAAAAGCTTTTATAACAAAGCATACCAAAATTTCTCACAGATATGATGTCACAATGACATCACTAAAATCTGTTTTGCATTCTATATTTCTGTATACCTTTCAACGTAAAAGACATCACCAGAATTGTATTTTACTATAGTCAGTATAAAATGACTTATATCTCAATTAAAAAAAAAATTCAATGCATCATGGGAAAATAACAAGATAGAAATATATATTTGAGCCATGTAATGACAAAACCAACATAATGGGTTTGCGACCAGCATGGATCCAGACCAGCCTGCCCATCTGCGCAGTCTGATCAGGATCCATGCTGTTCGCTTACAAACCCTATAACAAGTAGAGAAACTGATAGCGAACAGCATGGATCCTGTTCAGACTGCATGCGCAGGCTGGTCTGGATCCATGCTGGTCGCAAACCCACTATATTGGTTTTGTCATGACGCGGCTCAAATATACATGTATATAATCTTACATTCCAGTCCTCGAGGTCCCATATACTGTATTTTGGGAAATATTTATCTTGCAGTGGAATCAGATGTTGCATCACATTTTCCTGAGGTTTAGGTTCATCCATTACCATACGAGGGCCAAATATTTTGTTCTGTATAAATAAAAATATATCATAAGCTACTATGGTAATAAAAGTGATGATGTCACAATAAAGTTAACAAGAGCTGTCGGTAGGACAGCAACGCTCGACTATTCTTAGTGCTTGATAGTAAGAAAGCCTTGATAATGTAAAATTTCCTAAGTTAACAAAAGGGAAATTTTTTTCTTTAAATCCATGTTACAGTTATAGGCCTTGGAGAGAGTCCTATTATGCTCTCAAAGAGTATAAAATTTCATCTTGTTTCAAAGCCATATGTCAATGGACTTTTTCTTGAGGTATTACAAAAACTTTAACAAAAATTCTAAGTCGAGAAAGGGGCATAATTCTGTCAAAATGCATGATAGAGTTACCTCCCCCTGTCTACAGGTTGGGGTCATGATGGTGAACAAATGTGCTAGGTTTCAAAGCCATATGTCAATGGACTTTGAAAATATTTGAGGTATTACAAAAACTTTAACGTAAATTCTAAGTCGAAAAAGGGGCATAATTCTGTCAAAATGCTTGATACAGTTACCTCTACCTGTCTACAGTTTGGGGTCATGATGGTGAACAAGTGTGCAAAGTTTCAAAGCCATATGTCAATGGACTTTGAAAATATTTGAGGTATTACAAAAATTTTAACATAAATTCTAAGTCAAAAAAGGGACATAATACTGTCAAAATGCTTGATACAGTTACCTCCCCCTGTCTACAGGTTGGGGTCATGATGGTGAACAAGTGTGCAAAGTTTCAAAGCCATATGTCAATGGACTTTGAAAATATCTGAGGTATTACAAAAACTTTAACATAAGTGGTTACGCCTACGCCGACGCCGACTCTCGGGTGACTACAATAGCTCTACTTATTCTTATTGAATAGTCAAGCTAAAAATAACTTAAATATATAAGGTCAGTTAGCACAAAGAAAACACAACGACCACTGTGGTGTAGTAGTAAGTATACTGGACAGGCAATCCGGAGACCTGTGGTTTGAATCCCGGCTGCAGCGTGCCAATTTTCCTTGTGATGTGATATATATACATGTATACACACATACGTACATATTACGCAGTTCATAAACTTTATATGTTTCTAACAAGCATTATGGGAAGGATGTCATATTTGTATAAAAGTACTGGAATATTTCATTGAACCGCATGATGGTGGCAAATTAAAGGTCTCTGGTCACGGCAATAACAATACCTCTGCAGAAAACCTTCAATTGTAAATTACACTTTTTCATACTCAAATATTGCATGTATTGAACACTGCTTTAGACAGAGCAGAATGCAACCTTTAAATAAGACATGATTTGTATAGCAATAATACCATGTGGATTGTAAGCATGCTCTTTCCTCCCCATTTAGAAATCATATCAATCAAACAGAGCCTGCAACAATATTAATTGGTTGTGTTGAATAACCACCAAGGCTTGCCACCAAGGTTTGCAATTTTAAATATTTTTTGTAAATACTATCAAAAAAACATATCTCTTGTTAAACAATAACCCCTCAAGAAAGGCTAAAAAAATTCACCTTTATTTGCACAATTTCATCTACAGCAGTTTCCTCAGCAGCCTTTATTCTATCATAAATACTTGACCGCCTTTTTCTACTTGATATGTTTATATCTTCCTGGAAGTAAATTGACTTTTCTTAAATCATAATACTGTAACATGTATTTTCAATTAATTAAAACACTCACTGCTCAGCTATTCACAATCACTGGCTATAACTTTGTTTTCATGACATTGTCCAGACTAGGCAAATCAATTTCTCATTTTTAGGTAAATCTGACTGAAAAGCAAACAATACAGAACATGATAAGACGGCATAGACATGCCCATTGATTTTGGTCCGCACTCTGGTTGCATTGGTAGATTTAGTCACTGTCTGCAGGCTAAAAGTTAAGAATGCTGAACATGGAGGAACTTGACCTTTTAACCTTGAAGTCTTACTTACATTAGGGGATATTCAAGTCACAAATTGTCATATAAAGACAGGCATTTAAGGTGATATGTAAAGTTTTATACTATACTGGTCCAAGAGGACTTTGGGTGCCACTATATTCCCAATTTCAGGTTTCAAAGGCTATTTCATGCTTATGTACAAATGTATAAACTGTTTAATCATACAAACAAAACTATACAAAAAAACTGAAACGAAGACTTTACCTTTTTATTATGATAGTTAACATCTCCTGACAAGACAACTTCAGTTTTACTAGCCGTACATGACCCTGTACTTATGACATTGAAATTCTCAGCATCCAGATTCCCACTCAGGTCAAGGGTCAAACCTTTCATTGACTGACCCCATGTGTGTGAATAATCCATAACTGCGGTTTTCTGAAACAATGAAATTTGATATATTATACCTTACTGAAATGTGTTTCATTTCAGCTTCTAAAAAGTGTCAGCATGCCTTTAAATAATGTTATTTTCAATATGATGAACCATCTAGTAAAATAATATAATGGCCACCTGAGCTGGTATTTTCATCTTGTGAGATGATAATTGAAAGTACATAACCTGCATTACACATTTTTTTTAGTTTCCAACATTTCACTTAAAATGTTGATTAATCAATTGTTTTTGTTTCTTTCCTTACATAATTTTTGTTAAAAAGATGCAACATAAGAAAAAGTAATCAGCACTTCCAACGTCATAGCATTTTAGTGACTTTAAAGTCAGCCCAAAACATTGAACAGGGACGGGTCTCAGCCTCCTGGTTTGGTCAGTTAAATGTTTATGGGCTTATCAGTAATCAAAATGCCAGGTGGTCCTCAGTGTGGTCCTTTTTTCCAATTACCTAATAATGGTACGAAAAGTATGCAAGAAATAAATCTTTTAATTGAGTCTAACATCGCACCAACACAGTATAGGTCATATGGCGACTTTCCAGCTTAACTGATGGAGCAAGGCACAAGCGAGCACCTGAGTAGAACCACCAATGATCTGTAAGCTAGCTGGATAACTTACTCACAATCATGAAGAATCTTAAGACGCTAGCACAACTCGAATAGGCAACAGTAAGAGGCAAGTGGTATTTAGTCAGCAAGACTCTGAATACTAGACATCATAAACAGTTATAAAACTAGTAATCTAATGATTACTGGTCGTGTGGGTTCGAACCCTGTCACAGGCAAGCCTTGAGCAAGAAACTTTACAATCATTTCTTAGTACTGGTTGGTTCCAGGAACAGATTCCAGAGTGTTTTAATTAACTTATAGCTCAAACACAAACAAACTAAAACAAATTTGTATAAACTAAACAGTTATATTGATATGAGAATTCTCTTTTTGAATCTGTTTTATTTTGTCATATGTTAAAGATTAGACAAAGTCTGTAAATTTGATCAAAGCTTAATTAAAGGGTAGTTCTAAAGTTCATAATTGTTGATGCTTGTAAACTTATAATAATTGAGCAATCTAAGACTTATCATGCTGAATAAGTGTAATACACTAATTGAAATGTTCAGTGTAAATTTTGATATCAAAATAATAAATTGTGTCGGGAACAAGTACAGATCAATGTGTTCAGACACCATAGAAGTGCAGGTCAACCTAGATTGTCACTGTTTCTATTTCTGTAAATATGATTACAATTATTACGCATGCTACAAATACGTGTCATATTATATGTAAATGTCGATGAGCTGTTAATGTGCTTAAGACTAATAAAATATATGTTATGTTATGTTAATAAACATTTAAATTTAAGTTTTATTCAATATAAATTAGAATAAAAGATGTGAATATAAATATTAAACAACTAATCTTAATGTTTACCTGAACACCGTCAACAGCATATGTCAAAACTTTATGTGCATGTGTTGTTGGGCCATCCTGCTCAACATAAGAATCCCAGGCAAGTTTACGACCTACAAAATTTACATAAACATAGATGCCTTAAAGCTGCCCATACTCTATATAAAAGTTTGTGGAAAAAAAACCTATAAACAGAACTAATTAAACAAAATGTATCTAAGACTTTAAGAAATAAATAAATATTTGCCGTCTATGTGCTGCAAGTTTTCATGGTTTTTACATTTTTTTGTCATATCTCAGCAGTTGATTTACCTAACTGACTTTCCTGGATAACATACCAGTAATCACCAATTTCTCCCCCATGTG
Source organism: Ruditapes philippinarum (assembly GCF_026571515.1). NCBI lineage: Eukaryota > Metazoa > Mollusca > Bivalvia > Venerida > Veneridae > Ruditapes > Ruditapes philippinarum. The sequence goes on from NW_026863554.1 coordinate 177,174, forward strand.
ACCAGCAACTAATCTCACATGAATTCTGTAATGGCTGTTAGTGATAAAAGACCAAAAGACACCATGTTTGAGATCAGGTGTCATGGACAAATTTTACCACGCCCCAGGATTGAACAAGCATTGATCTTAACCAGCATACACCATGTTTTAGCTGCATGCCTCCAGACGAGCCAAAACATTCAAGAAAATCAACCTCAAGAAAAATGTACTAAGATTTTAAGAAAAGTAAAAATATTTACAATTCAAGTAACAATTTACATGTTTCATGCCAAGAATGACTGATTTTGGAGTATTCATCACCATATTTCTACTGCTTGACTAACACAGTAAGAAGTCTTTTTTTGCATATTTTGACATTTATTTGGAAATTAACATGGATTGAAAGTGTTGTTTGCATTGAGTAAAATTCTTTTCTTTGTTCATTTTTGTTCACTTCAAAATATTTTACTTTTAAATACAATTTCAAGATTTTCATAATAAGTCTAAATTTGGAGGCATGATGTTTTAAGTAAAATATGAACAAGTTTTCTAACAACTTATAAGAGCTTGCCTGCATATTTTGATACATTATAGGTTATTTATGCGGGTAATATGTAAGTTAGATGAACTTACATCTTTTCGCCTGTACACCAGAAAAAAGTTTTCCTAACTACGACAATTACATAAAATTTCACAAACATTAACATGAAAAACAAAACCTATATCACTACTTAAAAACAAAAACCTATATCGCTACTTAAAAACAAAATCCTATATCCCTACTTGAATGCATTATGTTTGGTCGGATTTTACATCCCACCACACTTTAAATGTAAAACGGCAACTTTACAACTTTCTGGTGGAGGAAGACCACAGGTGTCCCTCAGTGCATAATTTCAGGAATAAACAAGCACCAGGGTAGAACCTAAGCTAGCTGGATAGCCCAGTTTCCTCCAAGTTCCAGGATTTGAATCAACATGCTGACTATGGTTTGAAGTCAACAACCTTACCCACTCAGCCTGAGACACCCACATAAGATATTTTAATGACACACTTACCTGTAAAGATTAACAACATACGGAATATAAACAATACACCAATGAAGGAAACATAAAAAAAATTATTACTCTGTTTTTTTTATCATGAATTTTTAGTAGCAACAGAGATAATATAATGTAAGTCAAACTCAACAAAATTAAGAATATGTTTGCCTATGTACCATACATACCATAAAATTCCACCGCACCATTAAACGGTTGTTTTTTGTCACTACGTTTAACCTTCTCTAAACTGTTTGTGAGCCGGAAATTAGTAACATCGTTATTTTCTGTTGCCCATGCAGGAATTAGGTGAAACATGTACAAAAGTGGCATATCCTTAGTGCTGTAAACATACAAAAATTTGTTTTTCTGATTGACGTTGTTGATATCTTTTTATGAAATGTGTGGCAAAGAGTGGTTAAAATAAAACTGTAAAATTTGTTTTGTTTTCCATGTGTTAAATGAATAATAAATATTTTTGCTGAATATTGTTTGATCTATGTTATCAAAATAAACTAGAAAGAATACTGTTGTCTGGGTAATTTATTTGACAGGGTGCTCCACTTTTACAAGTGGACAAGGGCTCCAGAAATGATGGCGTAAGAAGGTGCTAACACCTTCAAACCAGTTTAAAACTAGATTTTTGTTTCACAACAGAAGAAACAAAGCCAGGTGCGATATCAAAACTTACCAATAATAACTTATGGATATGTCAAAACTTCTATCACCAAATTTGCGAGGAAAACTTTTTGAAGATACTGTTTGCAGATGAAAATCCCAACCAATCTGAGGTGTTGTTATATTCCAGCGATAATCAAACACTGAAACATCTTGTTCCTCCTTTAATGATACCTGTTGAAAAGCAAACCAAAAAAAATAAATGAGCGGCGTCATGACAAAACCAACATAATGGGTTTGCGACCAGCATGGATCCAGTCCAGCCTGCGCATCCACGCAGTCTGATCAGGATCCATGCTGTTCGCTTAAGAACCATATAACAAGACGAGAAACTGATAGCAAACAGCATGAATCCTGATCAGACTGTGCGGATGCACAGGCTGGTCTGGATCCATGCTGGTCGCAAACCCATTATGTTGGTTTTGTCATGACGAGGCTCAAATGGTTCTTTTTTTTTGTGGCTTTACATAATCATTGGTTGAATCTTAAGAGATAAAACATTATTTTCTTTTTATGGACAAAAAGTCAAGAAATACAAGAACTATATGTATAAAATGTATAACTGAATCTTACTGGCAACTTAAGCATCCAATACTTTTGAAATACCAATTAATATTATGTTAATTTCTGACACTAAATATAACGTTACAGGCCCTTTTCTAGGATAAAAATAAAATAAAACAAAATAATTATAATAAAAAAAATTCTATTGCATATAAAATATTCCTAATTGGGTGTTGTTGTTGGTTTTTTTGTGTGTATTTTTTGCTGTAATCGTCAAACACATTACATAGATTTTCAGATGTTAGCTACATCAAGTCCACCTCACTGTATATAGAACTTATCATTTTTGCCCTGCTTTAAATTTAAGTTAAAGGGTTTCAATAAAAAAAATACAAGGTTTGGTTTGGTATGGTTTTACGTCGCATCAACACAGTTTAGATCATATGGCGCCAAAACAGGAAAGATGATTTTGGTTAACCTCGGTTGTTAGAAACTTTAAGCAATACCAGGGGTCATAATCACCTCAACTGCTGGAGCTAAGAAATGTATACACTCCAATAATTTGAACCCATTAAGCAGCCTCTTACTATCAAACAGGGATAAAGGTGGCTACAATTGTTAAAGGTGGCTGCATTTCTGATGCCTAAACCCGCACTCAGTCACATGGATAAAAGAACATATGTTGAGACTAGTAGCCAGAGCCTGGTCAAAAAACATCAGACATGCAATCCTGCCCATGAATTTTTTACATAGGGCTGATGATGTCATGATTTTTTATTTTAGAAATGTATTACATTATACAGATATGGACAATTTATCTGGTGAATATGATATGTACTGAAACAAGAGCTGTGGAAGAATACAGCACACTCAAACATCAACATGGGATAATGCTTGTGTATCTTGTTATTCAGATTTACAATTATTAACAAAAAATATTGGTACATGTATATGTAGTTACACCAATAATTAACTAAAATATTTTCAAGAGTTTTACAAACCTGAAACAAATACCCGTTAATGGCTAGACCAGATCTGCTTATCATTTCATACACTGAAAAGTCAGCTAAATGTCTATGCCATGTGTTACTAAACTTAGCTGCATATGTGTAATGGAAATCTATGAGTTCAGCGTCTATGGTCAAGCTATAGTCATCTCTTGTGTAAACAAAGTTACAGTAGGCATATTTTGTCTGTGACATTGCATGATCTGCATGTAAAAAACATATAATTTATTTATGGATTTAATTCACTAATTTAGTGTTGGAGAAGTACATCTAAATGCAAAATGCATGCAGAAATCATGATCACAAAGTAGAAAAATATCACATTTTTCACTGATTCTTACATTTTTCATTCATGATCATATCATACATAAATCTGTGTAAAAAGATGAATTAGACATCTTAAAGTGCATTTTGGCAAGTGAAACAGCAAGATTTAAGCATTTATTCATTAAATCACATTGTCCAGTATGTACCACAGTATTTAGTGTGGTGCTCCAACACTTTTTTTAATTGTACTCTTTATTAATAATATCATTCTGAGAGAATTCAGCTCAATTTAGCAAAAGCTGCTGTACGGCTATTCTCAAACTACAATATAGTTAAACATCAGTCATGCAAGAAGTTCACAAATATAAAACAAGACTGTATTACAAATACATAGACAATATTGAGTAAAAGTAGGTTCAATACTGATTTTATTGATCGAGTTGAATAAAATTATGTTATTCGAGCCTCTGGCGAGGAAATTTTATTTAAGTTCAATAAAATCAGTAATGAACTGACTCAAATTTAATATTCTTTTTATCACATACCCAAAATAAAGGCTGTTTAAAGTGCAAAAGAATCATTTTTCATCAATGCACCTGTCTGTCACTAACATCTGGCGCATCTTTATACCATGTTTGTATAACGTAAATGATGTCATGTTAAAATATATTCACGACCGTGCAATACCACATTTTACAGAGTCACAAAATCGGCATGGGTGTGTGATAAAAGTATATATTGATATGACAGGATCCACATAATTATCCATTAGCCTGTTGGCGGAAACAACAAATTCTACTAATGTGACCAGAGCAGACCAAGATTATCCGGCACATCTGAGGTGTCTAAATATCATGGTCTGCACTGACTGCTATTCAGTCAGAACTTTATATTCTCCAATTTTTTTTTCTAAACTGATGAATTGTGTTGTCCAAACTGAAAGATGATCAAATCCATTTCAAGGGTTAACTACAAAACTGCAGTATCTTATATGAAATAAAGAAGGACTTACAAAAGTTTTGTGTTTAACCTTTGATTTGGCATTTTGTACAGCAAGGATTATAGAATCCCACATTTTTATACAAACAAAATATTCTTATTATATAGAAATACAGACCTGTACCAATATGTGTTATATCAAAATGGTCGGTATATCCAGCTCCAGGCAATTTTTGTCTCTCATACTCCATAACCAAAGTGTAATAATCAACATTGGCACTGTATAATAGTGGAGAATAATATTTTAATGCAAAACTTTCTGTGTACAATTTTTCAAAAAAGAATTAAAAAGTATTCACTAATCAGAAATAAGCATCAATGTCTGTGATATTCTTTAAATGTAAAATTGTTCTGTATATGATTGTGTAGCCATATTACATTATATAGAATGTACAGGCTCATGGCCATTGTTTTGGTAAATAAATGTGTAAAGTGTGAAACCAATGACACAAATAGAACATACAGAAAAACCTGTTTTGCTAAAAAAAAAGGACCTATACCGGCAGAAAGAAATATGGTTCAATCAATATACATCTTCAATCATTGGGTGCATATAACACATGCTGCATAAATTGTTCACTTAACTATTACTTTTAGTATGGCTGACAGTGTAAAATTTATGATTTCATTATCATGAACTATCAGGACCCTCTGTAGGTCAGTAGTTAAGATCACTTGCTGATCACCGCTACGGGTTATTTTGATGCCAGGCACTTCTGATTCTTTCACTTGAGGAAGCTATCCATCTAGCTAAAGAAAGGTTAGTGGTTCTACTCAGGTGGCAGCACTTGCCATAAATTATACATGAATTGTCACTTAAAGTGCTATAAAACCTTTACTGTCATGCCTTTTATAATTTTAACAGGTCAACACTATTAACAACAGTAAAGGCACAACATCAGACACTTACCCTTCAAGATCCTCAATTGTAACATCCAGATCAAATGGTCCAGACAAAGGGAAGTAAGCATGAGTTTTTGACGTGGCAACATCAGGGTAGACAAACTCAAAACACATCTTTTTTCTCGTAATCATTGATATCCACTGGTCAGAATTACACACTTTATATGTTGTTTGTACCGAGTTATCTATTCCAACTTCCTCCACCCCTGAATAATGGTGCAGCTGCATCCTACCTCTATATAAATGAAACATTAAATGAGCCGTGCCATGACAAAACCAACATAATGCGTTTGCGACCAGCATGGATCTAGACCAGCCTGCGCATACACGCAGTCTGATCAGGATCCATCCTGTTTGCTACCAGTTTTTCTACTTGTTATAGGGTTTATAAGCGAACAGCGTGGATCCTGATTAGTCTGCACGGATGCACAGGCTGGTCTGGATCCATGCTGGTAGCAAAGGCACTATGTTGGTTTTGTCATGGCATGGCTCAATTATCATAATCAATAATATAATAAATCATTAGCAATCATTGTTTGCAGTATGTTCAATATTTTGTGAGTACGTAACTTAGTAATTTTTTTCCTAAAAATGATGTACATGTATAACTTTGTCCACATTGGATGATAGATGAGTCTATGGTATGACAGGGTGATAAGAGTGAAATAAACAGACCAACACTAAAAATATTGTAAGGTTTGCCTACACTTCTATGCGAGTGCATAGAAATCTCATGCTGAAATGTGATATTCAGACCTTGAATCTTCAAAACTGTTAACAGCTCTTACAAATTCACAGCAGGAAAAGTTACATTATACAGTAAAAGAAAGGGTAAATCAGTATATATCTTACTTATATACCTTGCATAAAATATGTTCTGTAAATAATCACGCTTATTTTTATAAATTCCTTTTAACTCAAACTCCAGTTTCTTCTTGGTTGGGTTTTCAACAAAAACCTTTGGGTCACTATAACCGTATGTTAGCTTCAAAGAAATCTCTCTACCTCCACCGGCCAATATGGTGGCTTTCATACCGGAACTATGGCTCGTACCTATATGAACACCTAACTCTCCATGTAACTCGTGTAAAAATCTGAAATGTAAAGTCTTGAGTCTTAATAATTCCTGCTGAATCATGGACAATGATTTTCAACAAAAAATGTCATTATTTTTTTTCTAAACAAACAAGCCACACAAACACTATGTAGCAACTATTTTTATTCAATGCAAATGTTTCAGTGTATAACTTAAAATTGATACACAGATAATTACTTCTTTTCAAAATAAGGTAGGCGAGAAAGATATACAATATCAGATGAAAAGTATTAAATTACTTAAAATTCTTGCTGGGAAAATCAGACCTTTTCAATATTACAATAATGCAAAGCTAGCCTACAGCTCCCTGCAACCTGCACATATTGTATACTGTCTGCTAAACAACTTAATTATGTTTTTTTACCTTGAAAATAATTTAATCCTTTACTCCATAGATGTGCCTTTCATTGTGTGGGCAACCATAATAGATCCTGATGAGCTAGCACATCTGTGCCATCTGAGAATCTACACCAATCACTCTTAAATTCAATAGTAGGTTTATCAGACCAAGAGGCGAACACAGTTGATCACAATAAGATGACACACATGCTCAGTGATCCGGATCTACACTGGTTGCCTATTTGATAAAAGGCATATCCATTGGGCAGGCGGTTAAAGGCCAAACAGACAGTACAATAATTCGAAACAGGGTGATTCTATAAAGAATTGGGGGAAGGATATATTCTTCAGCCTACCTTACAGTTGGGGTTGAAGAGATTGACAATGTTGGGCTCCCCTTTTTACCACCTGCCAAGAATAACGCTAAATTTGACTGTATTGTATCACCGATCAAGTGTGTACCATATGCATGTACCGTCAAGTTCAAAGGTAGTCCTGCACATGTTGGAAGATCACGCACAAGACCTACAATCTCCTTTGACCTGCAATATATAATCAAAATCTTTCATGAAGTAATGGGTTACAACCCATGCTCCAGCATCATTACATGCATGTAGACTTTGACAGGTTTTATGATAGGTAATGCTACACATTTTTTTTCTTTTTCTTTTTTCTTTTATTCAAATACAAAACATATTTTAATAATCTAATGACTTTCAAAAACATGCATGTAAACATTTCTTATGTCCAATGAAAAGTCAATGTTAAACAAGTGAAATATTATAAATAATATAACACGCTAAAATGATTTTAGTGTTTCTCTCATCACTTTTCATTCTTCCGTTAGACACACTAGGCACACCGACTGCAGCAAGACCAGTCCTGACATTAAAACTCTTTTTTTTCAATTATTCACTAAGATTTCTATTAGAAAATACATGGCTGATAACCCTTAACCTACTGAATGTCTTAAATGGACTTTTCCAATTTCCATTTTGGAACAGTCCATTATCAATTTTAGGGCTTTAGAGCCTTGTCACACTGCAGGGATGTGCAGGCTGGCCTGGCTCTATACTGGTGGCAAATACTAATCACTTTCGCCTTCAGCAGGGTAAAGGTAGAATAACTAAAAACATTGATAAAAAAAGTCAATATTCCTCAAACTTCAATGGTGTTATTGCTGAGTGGTTAATGTGTTGGACAAGTACACTACAGATTGCTAGCCATCTAAGTTCAAACCCAGTAAGGGGTAAGCTGCTGTCTATTTGAGCAAAAAACTTTGCACTCATTGCTCAGAACTGTGTTAGTTCCGAGAAACAGATTGGAGAGTGTGTTTATAAGCTAACAGCTTCCTACACAATCAAACTAAAATAAATTCTGTATAAACTGATTTGAGCCGCGTCATGACAAAACCAACATAATGGGTTTGCGACCAGCATGGATCCAGACCAGCCTGTGCATCGCTATCAGTTTCTCGTCTTGTTATAGGGTTTGTAAGCGAACAGCATGGATCCTGATCAGACTGCGCGGATGCGCAGGTTGGTCTGGATCCATGCTGGTCGCAAACCCATTATGATGGTTTTGTCATGATGCGGCTCATTTTATTAAAATAACAAAACATTACTTGACTAATCTTTTAGTAATGCCAGACATGAGTTTCCTCAGATAGACTTCAGTGAAGGATGTTTTTGGAGGAAACTTAGCTTGAATTTCTCTCATCATTGACATCAGTTCTTTTAGAGATATAAACATCACCTCTTTACCTGTAAATAAATTTATCATCATCTGTCACCCTGCTAAATTTGTATAATGGGCTGGTCTGACTTTGAAGTTGGAAAAGTCCATGTGTAGTTTAAGGAATCTCAGAATCAAAATACAAAATTCAATACCAAACAGTATAGAGAGTGGTGAGGTTGCACAGATATTTAGACTCATCTTATTTTTATTATTTTATGGTGCCTTTTTTTTTCTATTTTTTTTTGTCCTCGTCATAAGAGCTTCCCTTAACAGCACCTTACAATTTCATTTCATACATAATTATAAGTTGTATACAATGACAAGAAACAATAATATAAGATACATGTACTGTATATACAAAATTTTAATAAATATTAACAAACTAGGCCCACTACTTGTTACAATGACCATAAATGGAATTTTCATTGCAGTAATAGAAAAATATTTTTATATAAAACTTAATCTGAGAAAAAGCTTAATATGAGGTTGCAAAACTGGCCTCATAGCTTTATACAGGCAGCAAAAATCTACAACTATGGTTATCAAAAGATGCTAAAAAGTGAAAATTTTACTAATTTAAATCTACATTACACCAGAATGAAACATTTTTCATGCATTCATAAATAAATACAATGGGCCATATTGTAGTTGTTAGAAGTAAACTGAGTTTGATAATTAAAATATCATTTGTTGCTTATCTTCTCATGCTATTGAAATATCTATTTCAAAAATGAAACATAACATTTATTATTTAATCACGATTCAACAAAATTATTCAATTTCAAATTGTTTAAAAGAATATTTACCCTTCACAGAAATATCTAGAGAAAGGTCAAAGTCTAGTTCAGTAGGATGGTTAACTTCTTTCAGAATATTCTCAACTGCTTTCACAATATTCTGCTGGAACTTTGCCAACTTTTCATCGCCTTGACCTTGAGCTTTAGCTTTCAAGGACTTGTAAAGGTCAAACATCTCCTGAGGTGTCATGTTTATTTTCTTGAGCAATGCATCCATTAAAATGTCAAATCCTAGAATCAGATGACAAATTTATTGTTAATTCACTTTTTAAATGCCCCTTTACATAATCAACTTAATCTAGTTGCTTGGACAGACAGACAACCAGCAAGACATTCTTACAGAATAGCATTTTGTAATTACCCTAATGATATCTTCACAGTTCTATAAGCCACTATAAACCATTTTAGCCACATATATCCCTTACTAACTGAAAATAGCATCAAAGAATATTTACTGCAATCTAATGTTCACATAGCCAACCAATTCACTGTGATCTAATGACCACATAGCCAACCAATTAACTGTTATCTAATGTCCACATAGCCAACCAATTTACTGTTATGTCCACATAGCCAACCAATTTACTGTTATCTAATGTCCACATAGCCAACCAATTTACTGTTATCTAATGTCCACATAGCCAACCAATTTACTGTTACCTATTGTCCACATAGCCAATCAATTTACTGTTACCTATTGTCCACATAGCCAACCAATTAACTGTTATCTAATGTCTACATAGCCAAACAATTTACTGTTATGTCCACATAGCCAATCAATTTACTGTTACCTATTGTCCACATAGCCAACCAATTTACTGTTACCTTATGTTCACATGGCCAACCAGTTTACTGTTTTAGTATAACCATTAAATTGCTTATCCATGTGGTAAAGGATTAAGAGTTGAATTATGAAAATCATTCCATAAAGCTATGTACCCCTATATACAAAGGTATTAAACATACAAGCAGTCTTATTTTCATATCCTAAGTGACAAAAAATCATTAACTATGATGAATAATTGCAAAACAATAAACAGTTAATTTCTGAAAATATTATAGGTGGGTTGGATGGGTGTAAATATTGGATTAGAACATACCTTTCACTCTCACCATGAATTGGAACAATTGATATTTTTCATCACCATAGTGATAACTGATGGCTGTCTTAAGAGTAGAAAATATTTTACTGGAGGGATCATAGATAAAGTCTGCTTCAATTTGACCACCAAACATTTCACTTACTGGGATCCTATAATAAATTTAAATTGTATGATCAAGTAGTATCAAGAAAAAACCTGCAAACACAATCCTTATTAAAGTATAAAACAAGCATAAATATACTATAAAACATACTACAATTTAATAGATGACAAGAAACATGGCAATGCCATGAAACCAGGTTTTCAATTATCACCATTGTAGATAAATATGTTGTATTTGAAATACAAATACAAGCAACAAACAATGTAACCATGTGCAATGTAAAACATGAATAATGTAGGAGGAATTGCGCACAGAAGAAGTGTTCACTATATATATTATGTATAAGGAAAAAAAAACAAAGGGCCATAATTAGGTAAAAAATTATCTAATCACAAAACCCCGACAATATGTGCCAGGGCACTTGATGACAAAGCTTCTGTGAAAAGTTTGAACAAAATCCGTTGAGAAATGTAGGAAGAGTTCAGCACAGAAGAATTTGTTCAATTCTGTATAAGGAAAAAAAACAAAGGGCCATAATTAGTTCAAATATTATCCAATCACAAAACCCTGACAATATGCGCCAGGGCAACTTGATGACAAAGCTTCTGTGAAAGTTTGGTCAAAATCCGTTGAGAAATATAGGAGAAGTTGCCGCACTGTAGAAATTGTTCACTATATATTCTGTATAAGGAAAAAATATACAAAGGGCCATAATTCGGTCAAATATTATCCAATCACAAAACCCCGTCAATATGCGCCAAGCACTTGATAACACAGCTTCTGAGAAAGTTTGGTCAAAATCCGTTGAGAAATGTAGGAGGAGTTGCGCACAGAAGAAATTGTTCACTATATATTCTATATAAGGAAAAAAACAAAGGGCCATAATTAGGTCAAATATATACCAATTGCAAAACCCTGACAATATGCGCCAGGGCACTTGATGACAAAGCTTCTGAGAAAGTTTGGTCAAAATCCGTTGAGAAATGTAGGAGGTGTTGCACACAGAAGAAATTGTTCAATATATATTCTATATAAGGAAAAAAAACAAAGGGCCATAATTAGGTCAAATATTATCTAATCGCAAAACCCCGACAATATGCGCCAGGGCACTTGATGACAAAGCTTCTGTGAAAGTTTGGTTTAAAATCCGTTGAGAAATGTAGGAGGAGTTGCGCACAGAAGAAATTGTTTACGCCCGCCCCGCCAAATGGCGCCCGCCCGCCCCCCGCCGACATACCTCAATCTAATAACCAGTTTTTTCCTTCGGAAAACCTGGTTAAAAATTAAATGGACAAATTAAGCCTTTTAACACACAAATGTGGGTTAAAATCTTGTTAGGAACTAGATTTTTCCAGTGGTTCAAAACAGATGCCAGTTGATTCCTGAATAAAACAGTTTAAACGTTGCCATCTGACAGTGTTGGTGGGACTTCAAACCAACAATAAAATACATCTGACAATGCACTTCAGGGTGCATTTTTTCATAATTGTGTGAACAGAAAGAACAAGTGAATTATATATTATATCTTTGCAAGCATTAAAATACTTCAATAAAGCAGTGGGATACAGAAAATATCACTCACTAGTCAGTGAACTTTGCAATTATAAACTAAGCCACTTACTTGAAGAAGTAACCGCCTGCAATACTTTTCGAGAAACTTGAGGAAAAATGATCAAAGTCGTAGAAACGTGGATTGAAATATTTTTCTTTCTTAACTTCTTTCCAGGCCATTCTTACTCTGTGAAAATATCATATAAGATAATTATAATAAGTGTAAGATTTTACCATTTTACCCTATGATCTGTCCAGCCTATGTAAAGTTCTAAACCTTTTTTTGGTATTAACAGATCAAAATCTGCTACAGAAAATCTGACTCCTTCAGTAATAGGATATAAATACTGCAATAAAAATTCAAGCATTACAACGGACATCATATTTAAAGAAATTAATACTTCAATTATCATTTATTAAATGGAAAAGAAACCAACAAATACCCTTTTAAATAAGGAGCATCATTTTGCAGTAAGGTTCTAACAGCTGAAGTCATATATGCCTTCATTTGGATAGTATTGTCACTCTTCTTCATTATATCCACAAGATTAATGATGGTGTCTGCATCTGTTGTTTTCATCAACAGAGAAAATGAAAGAGCCCTTAAAGTAGTGTCCTGAGAGTCATCTTTCAGTACCTCAAAAAATACATCCCTAGTATCTTTGGGGATATCTGCATATTTCGTTTCTGATAAGGTTTCTTCTATATTCTGGAGAAAAGAAAAATATGATGAAATGAAAAACTGATGAAGATATCACTAACTATGGTTTGAAATCAAAATGGCTCATATACCTATGGTTTGAAATCAAAATTGCTCATATACCTATGGTCAGAAATCAAAATGGCTCATATAACTATGGTCAGAAATCAAAATGGTTCATATACCTATGGTCAGAAATCAAAATGGCTAATATACCTATGGTCAGAAATCATAATGGCTCATATACCTATGGTCAGAAATCAAAATGGCTCATATACCTATGGTAAGAATTCAAAATTTCTTATATAGGGTCAAAATAAAAAAAGGCATTTACCTATTGTCAGAAATCAAAATGGTTCATAAACCTATGGTCAGAAATCAAAGTTGCTCATATATCTATGGTCAGAATCAAAATACCTATGCTTAGAAATCAAATTGCTTAAAAATCTATTGTCAGAAATCAAAATGTTGCATATACGTATGGTCAGAAATCAAAATGGATCTTTTACTTATTGTCAGAAATCATAAATGGCTCATATATTTATGGTCAGAAACAAAAATGGCACATATACCTATGGTTAAAAATCATAATGACTCATATACCTATGGTCAAAAATCAAAATAGCACATTTACTTATTGTCAGAAATAAAAATTGGTCATATACCTATGGTCAGAAATCAAAATAACACATATACTAATGGTCAGAAACAAAAATATTAACAGATAATGTTCGGGGAAAAGTGTATTGAATAAAATGTGCTTAGACAAACTAAAATGACAAGAAGAGCATTAAAAATAGTGATTTTTCTAGACAGTTAAACAAGGATTTATAATAATACCTGTATAATGTTGATTTTGAATGATGTTGGAATCACCCTGTTAAGCATACAAGTATGATAAACAGATGTTTTTTCCTCCCCTTGTAGTTTCCCTGTAAACATCTGTACCACTTTATATCCTACATTGGTTATTGTCTGTACAGAAATAAATAAACATTAGATATAATAAATTATCTGTTTTGTTTTTGTTTTTTTGGGGGTTTTTTTTTTGGACTTTTAAGTCACATTGACATTACAAATGTCACAATGTGGCACATTTGGGGAGCAGGAAGACCTGTAGTGTCCCTTTGTCATTATTCATTATTTCACACACAAGCAAGCACACTGACCTTCCATACTCTAAATGAATAGTTATAGCAAAATATAAGAATTATAAGCATGTAGCAGGATTTGAGCAAACATGAGCCATTGACAGCCTAAGACAACAGTTGAAAGTTTTGTTTTGATATTACTATAATATTAATGTAATTAAGTCACAGTCATACACTTATCACTCTACCAAATAAGTAAAACAATATATAACATATATAACAGCGGTATATCTATAGCTACAGCTGTAAGCTATAAGATACTGTTCATAATCATGCTAACAGGATTATTTCAGTCATATCTTACACACAATTTTCATAACTTCACAATTACCTACCTTTAAAGCAGTGTTGAGCTGTCTTTCTGTATCAAGAAGTGTACCACTCAGACAGTTGTTCTGTATTTTATCATGCAAGTGGTGAAGGACTCTATATAACACACTGTCTTCCTGCAACACAAGATTATAATCACGTAAAGGCACATTATGCCCCAGAAATGAATAAATTTTCGTTCTTTAGAAAATGCAAACATGCGTTTTAAAATCCTTAATTAATAGTTTTAAAGCATAGTAGAAATCACCTTAAAAAGTAGCTCTGAATATGAAATTGTTTGTCATAAAAGTAGCAAAATGTAAACAAAGTAGTATTTTGACTTACATTCACAATTCTAAATCACTATATTTTTCTCTAATTGCCAAAGTGTTAAAGAAGCAAAAGCTGGTTCAGGTAATTGGCCAAAGAGTGACGTTTTGGAAACTATAACAGGACACAAAAATTTAAGCTTTTGAGAAATGAAAATAAAAGCATTTCTGTGGCATAATAGGCCTTTAATTAAAAGAACCAGAAGCCTAAAATCATAAAATTTAAATTTCTTAAGTCGATCAACTGAACAACTGAATTAGAATGGAAATATTTGCAAAAGATTATAACTAAATATAAAAAATAAACAAATTGAAAATCATATTGTGCTATTTTAGACAGATTTGAATTAACCACATCTGAAAGCTTTTCATTTTGAGGTTATTTTTCGCTTCTAAAATGATTACTCTGGAAAAATGCAAAAGATTAACAATCTGAAATTTTGCAGAAAAATTATTGGTTCAGAACTACATGAACTACATCAAATAGAAGAAAAAATCTAGAACAATTATTTCCATTCCTGTCATGTCAAAAAACCTTGGTGGAATCTCTTGAATTTTCACAAAAAGAAATTGTTTATCTTCCATTCAAACATTTCAAAATCAATTCTAGGAGTATCATGTTAAAAATGAAGGTTGTTCAGCAAACAGTAAAATACTCATTCAGGCTCCATAGATTTACAGACTGGCTCAATGCTATACTGATGGTAGCTTGGGTCTCAAAACTGTAAGATAAACTCAGTGTATATGTAGCAATTATATAACACGATAACAAATATTGTATCAACTATTCATCTATGAACAAATTTACCATTGATAAATTTTGAAACTTTTGACACTACTGTATAATTTTTGATGTGAAATTTTCTTTCCGCTTACCTTATCTTGGCACTACTGTAAATGGTTAAATTCAGTCAACCAGTCACATACAAATATAAATTACTGTGAATATATACATACCTTGACATCCTCTGGACTAGAAGGGTTTAATTTACTAAGCATAGTTCCAAGTGTTAACCAGCAAGTTGTTGCATCTTTGCTTTCACAAAGTTCCTGTTAATATTCAACAATGATATTAATTATAATAAAATTTCACCTGATAATTTGTTATTGGAGCAGGCAGTACAGTGATATATTGGGGCAGGCAGTATGGTGATATATTGGGGCAGGCAGTACAGTGATATATTGGGCAGGCAGTTAGGGTGATATATTGGGGCAGGCAGTTAGGGTGATATATTGGGGCAGGCAGTAGGGTGATTTATTGGGGCAGGCAGTAGGGTGATATATTGGGGCAGGCAGTAGGGTGATATATTGGGGCAGGCAGTAGGGTGATATATTGGGGCAGGCAGTAGGGTGATATATTGGGGCAGGCAGTAGGGTGATATATTGGGGCAGGCAAGTTAGGGTGATATATTGGGGCAGGCAGTAGGGTGATATATTGGGGCAGGCAGTAGGGTGATATATTGGGGCAGGCAGTAGGGTGATATATTGGGGCAGGCAGTAGGGTGATATATTGGGGCAGGCAGTAGGGTGATATATTGGGGCAGGCAGTAGGGTGATATATTGGGGCAGGCAGTAGGGTGATATATTGGGCAGGCAGTAGGGTGATATATTGGGGCAGGCAGTAGGGTGATATATTGGGGCAGGCAGTTATGGTGATATATTGGGGCAGGCAGTAGGGTGATATATTGGGGCAGGCAGTATGGTGATACATTGGGGCAGGCAGTAGGGTGATACATTGGGGCAGGCAGTAAGGGTGATATATTGGGGCAGGCAGTACAGTGATATATTGGGGCAGGCAGTAGGGTATATATTGGGGCAGGCAGTAGGGTGATACATTGGAGCAAGGCGAAGTAGGGTGATTATTGGGGCAGGCAGTAGGGTGATATATTGGGGTATTGGGGCAGGCAGTTAGGGTGATATATTGGGGAGGCAAAGTAGGGTGATATATTGGGGCAGGCAGTTAGGGTGATATATTGGGGCAGGCAGTGGGTGATATATTGCGGGCAGGCAGTAGGGTGATATATTGGGGCAGGCAGTAGGGGTGATATATTGGGGCAGGAAAGTATGTAATATATTGGGGCAGGCAGTAGGGTGATAAATTGGGGCAGGCAGTAGGGTGATATATTGGGGCAGGCAGTTAGGTGGGGCAATATATTGGAGCAGGCAGTACAGGCAGTGGGGTTTAATATCAAGGTATTTCATTTATTTTTGACATTCATTTCTATACCTTACAATTCTTTTTTTTTAACAAAAAATATTTTACATGGCAGACTGTAAAGCATAAGATAATTATAATCCTGGACAATTTTTTTTGATACCCTCAAATACTCTATATTTTTGGCGTAAGGCAACAAGAATATCAAAAAGATACATGCATATTTAAAAAAGAATTTAAATCCTGAACATTCATTATCCTTTTTCATAAATTTGGTATTAGATAACACAAAACATTTTTACTTACAAAGACTTTTTCTAGTAAAGTTTCTGATATCTCAGTTAAGTCTTTCAGACCTTGTAAGAAAGCTGTTGTTTCAAACTCAGTTGTATAACCTTGATTTATACATAGCAGGAGGACTTGTATACAGGCTTCTGTTCCACATGATTCCAACCCATCCAAGAAAAACGTTTGTTCCAAAGGCTGCAAAAACAGAAAAAGGTTATTCACTGAAAAAAAGGGATATAACTGAGTTCCGTCTTTTGTTTTCTTTAATTGAGTAGGCATTTTGAATAACTGTACACTGTATTTCAGGTCATAAAAACTGTTAAATAACCATTGCAGATCGATAAATGTCAGAAATGTACGCATGATTTTGTCATTGTAATACCCTCCCCCAGCCCCCACCCTCATCTTTTCACAATATTTTGTTTGGTGTTATTCACATGAAAAATGGTTTATTATTTAATTTTGTCAGTATTTTTCATGTCCACCCAATTATTGCGGGATAAAAAACTAAAAAACTATCAAGTCCAAAAGACTGCCCTCAATGTTATTATTTCAGATGTAATTATTAACTTAAAACAGTCGTTATACATCTCTGATGGTCATTAACATAAAATATTTTAACAGGTACTGATTGTGCATACCTGTAGAAGACAAAATTAAAGGTAGTATTTTAGGAAGTTTTATTTTATTTGTAATTCTTAAAACCTAGATACGGTTTGAGTGTACAGATATTTGGATCAACCCTCATACAATCTACAGACCTCACTTTCACCCTCATATTCACATTTACATACTCACCATTTTAGGAAGTTTTATTTTATTTGTAATTCTTAAAACCTAGATACGGTTTGAGTGTACAGATATTTGGATCAACCCTCATACAATCTACAGACCTTACTTTCACCCTCATATTCACATTTACATACTCACCATACTGTCTCCTGATAACACATCTGTCATTAGCTTGCTACAAAAACACCACATATACCAGGCAACAAGGTAACAGCATATGATATGAAGCAACTTTAGAATTTATATACTTCTATATATGTATAAAGGCCATTTGGGAAAAAATAAACAACCCTTGCCCATCAAAATGGTCAAGTCCCATGAAGAGATCTTATACCTAAAACCAAAAAAATTATTATAAGCCTGGAAAACAACCAACTACATGTACACAGTAGTCTTTGCCAGGATGCCAGGCATTTCAAACTTAATATCTATATCTCTTTAATTCTGACATTTCAAAATCTATATACCTTTCTTATATCATCACAGTCATCCTTACAAACTAACACTTCTGCCATGATCTCTTCCAGCACATCTTGTGTGGCAGTTCTAAACTTCTCTACCAGATCCCCAAACTTCCCAGGCACAGACTCAAACTTTTCAATGTCATGTGAGTGGAATAATCCCTCCACAACTATTGCAAGACTATTTCTGATCTCTTCTCCAGTAGATGCACGATTGAAGTCCACACCAAAATCAAACTTTATACTAATCACTGACTGTCCATTTAAGGACAGGTCTGGTCTAGGAGATTTCTTTTCTTCTAAATTCTTAAAGTCTAACCTCTGACTGCAAGAAAACAATTTTTTTTAAATACTAATGGTTCAAAACTTTTATTCTTAAATTATAAAACCTTTACAGCTGTAATAAATACTAATAATAACAACTTTTGAGAAGATATCTGAAACAAGAATAATTAGTTTGAAACAAGAATAACTACTTTTGCGCAAAATAACTACACAAAAATATTTAACTAGACCTGTGACACAAGATATATATTATCTACCTCTTCCATTTTGACAAAATATCAAAAACAAAATATATATTCATAACAAGAGTGATCATTGAACACATGACTGTGTTGCCTCATGATTGCCATTTGCATGTTTCAGTTACAGTGTAGCAGGAGACACAAAAATCTTTAACAGGGCAAATCACATTTTTTTTATTCAAGGGCTATAACTCAGTCAACAAGAGCTGTCACAGGAGACAGCGAAGCTCGACTAATAAAATACTGGACACAGTAAGGAGGACAAAACTATGAAAGAAAAATCAATTATGTATAATTATGTATTAAGTTATAGTAAAAAAATAACATTTGTTAACATAAATTCCAAGATCAAGGGGAATAATTCTAGAAATAGTCATGCTAGAGTTATGGATCTTGCAACACAACATTTGTGTAATGATAAGAAATATATATTTGAAGTTTGAAGTAGATACCTTAAAAAGTAAAGAAGCTATTATATTTCTTAAAGAAAATCCTAAGTTCAAAGAGAGATAAATCTGTAAATAGTGCTTCAAGAGTTATGAACATTGTCACATAAAATGTAATTGATGATAAGGAATAAGTATTTGAAGTTTGAGGTAGATACCTTTAAAAGTAAAAAAGTTAAAATAAAAAATAACATTTTTCTAGTAAATAAATCTAAGTTTATGGGGAGATAATTCTTGCAATATTGGTGCTAGAGTTATGAACCTTGTCACATAAGACGTGGATGATGATAATGTAAATAAATTTGAAGTATGAAGTTGATTCCTTTAGAAATAAATAAGTAACAATAAAAAATAATATTATTTATGGAAAATTCTAAGTTCAAAGGGAGATAAATCTGAAAATATTGGTGCTAGAGTTATGAACCTTGTCACATAAGATGGGGATGATGATAACGTAAATATATCTGAAGTATGAGGTTGATCCCTTAAGAAATAAAGAAGAAACAGTAAGAAATAGTATTTTTTGAGGGAAATTCTAAGTTCAAGGGGAGATAAATCTGAAAATATTGGTGCTAGAGTTATGAACCTTGTCACATAAGATGGGGATGATGATAAGGTACATATATTTAAAGTATGAGGTTGATCCCTTAAGAAATAAAGAAGTATCAGTAAAAAATAGTATTTTTTAAGGAAAATTCTAAGTTCAAGGGGAGATAAATCTGAAAATATTGGTGCTAGAGTTATGAACCTTGTCACATAAGATGTGGTTGATGATAAGGAACATATATTTGAAGTTTGAAGTTGATACCTGAAGAAATGAAAAAGTTATAGTGAAAAATATTTTACTGCACCAAAACTTTAATCTAAAATCTGGACGCGGACGCGGACACCGGGGCGAGTAGGACAGCTCTCCATATACTTCGTATAGTTGAGCTAAAAATCATTTAACATTTCATAAATTCAATGCCATGTTTATTTCATACCTGACATTTGTCATTGCTGTAACCAGATAGTCTCCAGTGTAAGCTAGTGGTTTAAAATACTGTATTTGTAAACAGTCTGCAGTAACCAGTGTTCTGTCCCCTTTCATGTCATGTTGACATGATACAGGCATCTCAAATGGATAGATAAACTGTAAAAGAAACAACCTTCGGATGACATATTTCCTTCTAGAAAATGCAAAAGAAAAGAAAATTATTTACATTTTAAAAAGTATGTGATAAAAGAAATTATACACACAGTTTTGAAAATATAAATCTACCATTTATCAAAATTAATTTTGTAATCCTTTATTGAATTAGCTTAAAATAAACGATGAATTTGCAAGTCAAGTCTGGGTAAAGTTTTAAATAATATGACTTGAAATCTAATTACATGTAATTTGTATGAGAACAAAATCTTAAAGAAGCGTTCCACAGACAGTGGTAAAACAATCTTTTTAGTCCTTTTTGAGTAAAGCGTTTTTTCAACGCTTTTCAATTTTTGATTATTTTGCACAATAACAGTTATTAGTCCAGATCTGCAGCAAAAGGTACCAGTCTCTGGAAAAAAATCAAGTTCCTTCTTGTCAAAAAATCTTAGTGGAGTCCCTTTAATCAGTTAAATTAATATTCTTCAAATCATTATGATGTCAAACTAAACCCCAACCCCCAATTATGATAATTTCATACTTATAATGTTACAATGAAATCTCAATAATTGTTAAGTTCATACGTTTTACCTCTTGGTTATGGTATATTCAATTTCATTACATCTCAAAATTATCATAATTTGATACTTCATTATAACCGACAAGTATGATAATTTCATACTTATTACAACAAAGTCTTAAATTCATACTATATACCTACACTTCTTTTACTCTTTTACATACTTATTACCTCACAATTATGACAATTTAAAACATTCTGTTTTTTTTATCACATTATTATGACAATGTCATTTTTTTTTACCTCATTGTGATAATTATTACATATTGTATACCTCATAGATATGATAATTGCACATAGATTACCTCATTTATGGGTTGCTCAGAAACCCCTCCCACCATCTGGCCAATTGATGGGCCTGGTATTATATTAACATGTTTTGTATATATATTAGCCAGGCTACATTTCTTCAGGTTTCGTTTTGAGACAACAGATCTGTCTGAAAATGTTTCCTTCAATTCTTCATAATCTACTGGACAGCTTCCGAAAATATCAACCTGAAAAAAAAATCAACAGTAAATCAAATTGTATTTATTTCATAGAGGATATTGAATAGGTGTAGGTTCAATACTGAATTTATTGAACTTGTTGAATATAATTATACTACACTTGCCTATTCTATGCTATTCTATTTATCACATACCTAAAAAAAAACATTTTTCAATTAATCATTCATTTGCTCATTGGACAACATATATTTAGCACATCTTAATGTTATATTTGTATAACGCAAGTGATGTCACATCATAATATATGCATGGCTGTGAATACCGATTTTACAGAGCCACAAAAATGGCACGGATAAGTGATAAATAATATTATTAAATTACTTGTGGAAAATGGTTTGAACAGTTTTAGAAAACTGTAACATGATTTGTGCTCACAGGGTTCTGAGGGGCAAAAGTAATTTCAGGTCAACAACCTTAACCACACAGCCTGAGAGAACCTTCAAATAGGATCGAAGGCTCTAGACACTACCTATATACCTTTATATGCTTAAATACTTACATAAAATGTATATAGAATCAAGTGACAGCCAATAAGATTAAAACTAAATTGTTATAGAATCATTGAATGATTTAGTTACCAGATTTAAGTGTTCGTCTTTTTCAAGAATGGGAACCTGCAAGGCTGAAATGATGCCACGTTTGAAGTTTAACGCCTGTAGGGTATCTTCATCATGAGCAAGAATACCGTCCTCAATTATGATCCCTTTATTCATCTGGAAGTAAATCGAGTACCTGAAATAGTCCAAAAACAAGTTCAGCAATTGTCGTCCAAATTGTTACTATTTATAGATACAAATTAATACTATAAAATGTCTATAATCTATAATTAGGCATCATTTTCACAATTCATTAAATAATTCCAGCTAGAAACTGTAGTAATTGCATAATTTCAATTCATGAGGTGTATAAGATTTAGAAAAATATGATATGAATAAAATTTAGGTAAAATCTTCTCCTACATTTTGACATAACACTAGCACTTGTAAAACATGACAAACTGGTTTCTTTCTACAAGAAACAGACAACAAAATGCTGAAGTACTGAATAAGACATGACCTTTATGCAAAAATAGCACTAATACGCCTTTTTTCTGGGCATAAACATCTTCAGAAGTCCTTGAACCTATTAAATCCCTTGCCATTCGGGCTTGGGCTTTAAATGTGTCCTCTGGCTTTTTGAGAAATCATCACCTAAGTGCAGTAATGGATTAACTCCTATTATATTATATAAGGAGTTAACCAATTACTGCACTTAGGTGACAATATGATGATTAGCCTTATTTCACCATACTATATATTATATTCAAGCCAATTGCAGCTTTGTTGTTCCCTATAATAAATATGATTATTCATCTTCACACAATTTGTAAGCAAGCAATACAATTAATTAATATAACAAAATAATAGCTTATGATAATGCCTGTTATTATCCCCCGCCGAAAAGGCAGCGGGGGATATAGAAATAGTCTTCGACCTTCCGTCCGTCCGTCCTTTCGTCCGACATTTTTGTCCGGAGCATATCTCTAAAAGTATTTGAGTTATCAACTTGAAACATCATAGGTGGATAGACCTCATTGAGGAGGAGTGCAGTGCACAAGAATGATAACTCTACCCTGCATAATTTTTGAGTTATTGCCCTTTGTTATTTTTCAAAATTGATTTTTGTCCAGAGCATAACTCCAAAAGCCTATGAGATATCAACATGAAACTTCATAGGTGCATATATCTCACTCAGGAGGTGTGCAGTGCACAAGAATGATAACTCTACCTTTCATAATTTTTGAGTTATTGCCCTTTGTTATTTTTCATACTTAATTTTTCACCTGAGTGGAGCAAAACTCAAAAAGTTTTTGAGATATCAACATGAAATGTCATAGTTGGATAGATCTTATTGAGGAGGAATGTTGTGCGCAAGAATGATAACTCTTCCCTATACAATTTTTGAGTTATTGCCCTTTGTTCTTTTTCATGCTATTTTGTCCAGAGCTTATCTCAAAAAGTATTTGAGGTATCAACTTGAAACTTCATAGGTGGATGGATCTCATTGAGGAGGAGTGCATTGCACAAGAATGATAACTCTACCCTGCATTATTTTTGAGTTATTGCCCTTTGTTATTTTTCAAAATTAATTTTTGTCCAGAGCATAACTCAAAAAGCCTTTGAGATATCATTATGAAACTTCATAGGTGCATAGATCTCACTCAGGAGGTGTGCAGTGCACAAGAATGATAACTCTACCTTTTATAATTTTTGAGTTATTGCCCTTTGTTATTTTTCATACTTAATTTTTCAATTCAATTTTTTTCTCAAAAAGTATTTGAGGTATCAACTTGAAACTTCATAGGTGGATAGATTTTACTGAGGAGGGATGCAGCACACAAGAATGATAACCTACCCTGCATTATTTTTCAGTTATTGCCCTTTGTTGTTTTCAGCCATCAGTATTCACATAGGTTTCAAATCTGTAATCACTATAGCCATCAGTTTTCATTACCAAAAGACCTCTTAAAATGGAATTATTCTGCTCTACTACATATACATTCTTCCAATGAGCAAACACATTCGGCGGGGGATGGCCATGTTGACATGGCTCTTGTTAACATTAAAATACCTGAATTATTTTTACTCACCTTTGTAGATCATCTAGGAACTGTTTAGCAGATGACACATCTAAGTAAGTGTCTTCTGCTTTTTGAACTCTTTCCAACAATGAACAATCTGAAAGCTGGATTAATATTCAGACAATTATACTCAAATTTTAGACTCTTACAAAAACAATTTACAGATTGTCAAATATTTCCTTTTCAAGGTTGTTTTTTTTTAAATAGAGAAACAAACAAAAGATTCCTGCAGAACATGTGAATAAAACACCTGTACCAAATAGGAATTTCAATATCTTTTCTATTTTTCTTTTCGAACAATCTGGTTGGTTGAAAACAATGAAATCATACATGTAAGGGAAGATGTTGAACATACATGGCAGGGTTATTTACCAGTACTAAGCAGATTTCATCTTCTGAGAGCTTGTTGTGACACCAGTATGTTGTTTATGGTGTCATATTATGGGGAGCCAAGCTCTCCGGCTGAACTTTCAAGCTGTCTGACCAATGACAGAACAATGCTAATATAAATCATTTTATTTGAACACTTGTCAACATTTTCAATCATAATTTTCTTTCCCGACATAAAAAAAAAAATAGCACTTGCTCTTTATAACTCTTAGCCTTCTGCCACCAGTGCAGACCAGGATCAGCTGTCACATCAGTCTGTACATTTTTTTGAAATTTTCTCGAAACTGATCAATGGTTTTGCCAAGTTTAGAAGATGTCAAGATGAACATGTCCATTTAAGATATTAGCCGTGTACACGACAAAACCAACATAGTGGGTTTGCGACCGGCATGCATCCAGACCAGACTGAGCCTCCACGCAGTCTGATCAGGATCCATGCTGTTTCCTTACCAACTCTTTAAAAAGTAGAGAAACTGATAGCGAACAGCATGGATCCTGATCAGACTGCGCCGAGGCGCAGGATGGTCTTGATCCATGCTGGTCGCAAACGCATTACGTTGGTTTTGTCGTGACGCGGCTCATATTAAGCATGGTAAGAGTATTAAAAGCAATTATACCTCCATGATGTGCTCACACCTCCTTGGAACATTAATTGTGACAGTGCATGACAACTTGGACACTGACATGGATGATGATGCTCCCAGAAATGCACTGGATACATGAACTGTGTAGCCATACGTATATATATGTCTAGGCTGAAACAACATATCTGAAATAAAATATATTTTTACATGTATTATACAAATATGGACTTTTTAGCTGTTGAATATGATGTGATATGTACTGAAAAAATTAATATTGACCGAGGCGATAGCATGCTAATCCCTATTGTTCTTAAAAATGAAAAACGGTAACTAATATAGACTAATTTGACTCTTATGTATTTTTTTCAGAATAATAACAACAAACTTGGCGTGACGTCACGTCAAAGTCTCGCGTCTTTTAGGGATTTCCAGAAAATCTATTTTTAGAAGAAAAACCGGTGAATATACTCTGAAAATCTATTTTTAGGGGGAAAAAACAGTGAATATACTCTGATATTGACCTGTTATTTTTTACAAAAAGTTGCTTGTTAGCCAATCAGGGAAAGGCATTTCAAAGCTATTTATAGATTATATAATAAATGTTATTATTTAATTCAACCCATGAAATATGGTGCTCTATCAGTCAAATATATTTCATATTTGTAAAAAATAAATATGAAATATAAATATGAAAGTGGGCAGAGTCAAAACTCATATTTAATTCATGGGACTTCTTTTGCCATTTTGATAACAAAATCTGATAAATAAATAACAACTTTTTGTTGAATTTTGATTAGAATGATAGAAAATGGTCTAAGAAAATAAATCCCAACACCAATATCTTAAATTCAGTCATTAACACTGTACAGACGTTAAAAGAGTTGTTTACGTGACGTCACAATGAGCGCTAAATATCGCATGCAAAACAAGACAATAATTAATTATATTACTGTGCCCTAGTACAATTGCAATTGCGTAGTTAGCAAGGGGGTTCATAACCATTTTTCTTTGATAATGAAATTAAATAAAAAGGTCACTTTTTCGATTTTCGTGAAATATGGTATATATTTTCACTCAACATGATAAAATGCCACATATTTTCACTCGCTGTCCTGGCTTGTGAAAATATGTGGCTGTGTGGCATTTAATCATGTTTCGTGAAAATATATTCCATATTTCACTCAAACGAAAAAATATCCTCTTATTATTTTTTCAAAAAAGTGTAAATATGCAATTTTATAATTATTGTGTTAATATGATAATGTTTAAGTTTGAGTTTTATGCCAGATTTTTTACTCAACCAGCAAATGGATATTACAGTAGGCTGGGAATATAACCCAACTCTGCACAATCTATAGTTAAGACTGTTCTCCATTTGAATTACTCGCTTCATATAAGATAAATTGCTACAAAGGCTTATTTTGCTTAGAGTTGTTGCCTTAAATTAGAATACACATCAAAGCATAGAAAATGACAGTTTGGTTCTAATCAATGGAAATAACATCTCCAACATCAGGCAATAACAGAGATGTTAGTCAGTAATCATTTCAAAATGGAGCTTGTAAGCTTAACTTTATGTATTGTACATACTGTAGGTCAGGCCAGCCTTGTATAACATTTTATTTTGCTGTATTATAATACTTATGATATTGATAAAATTTACAATGTTTGTATTTCTGACCTCAGAAAGGGCAAAATACTATTACTGAGTACAAATATCACTGAGTATGTGATAACAGAGTTTACGATAATATGATAATCATATTTTATTAACACTACAATCATGCACACTTGATTTTCTACCATACTAACATCTTTATCAAGCTGATGTTTCACATTAACAGTTATAGTCATTTGCATATTTAGTGATTATCTCTACTAATTCATCCAAGGTTGTATATCAATCCATAACCTGCTTGCACTGAAAATGAGTAACCTTTAGTACCACCAATATAGAACCAGTTCAGTCTGCACATCCTTACAGTATTGACCAGGCTTTATACTGTTGGTAGCTTTATTTTTGTATTTCAATCAATGAACTCCCTTTATCTTATCCAAAGTCAAAGCAATGATATACAAGTATGCCAAAACCTTACCAGTTTTGATAAAAGGAAAACAAATAAAAATTCCAGAAAGACCACAAAATAATCAATACATTCAAATAAGCGCAGATACATCCCTGACAAATCTTTTGTCTTTGTTTATGTGGTTTAAAGTCACACAACACTATGAAGTTCATATAGGGACTTCCTAGCTTCACTGATGAAAGAAGATCTCTGATTGAGCAGCACCTCAAGTTATTATTTCTGGCGTGATTGGGCATCCAATTAGAGCCAGGTACATTATGTATCTTCCCTAAACTAGCTGGACAGCTTCCTCACATGAAAGAAAATTCTAAATGCCGAGCCAAAGTATGATTGACAAGATCAACAAGGAAAGAACCCCCCAAATCAACTTACAGCTGTGAGGGATAATATGCTTTGTAGTCAGTGACTGTAACCATGTCCTCTGAACAAAATAAGTCCTATTTTCACATCACATTGATTATCACAAAGAACTCATTTACACCATATAATAATCATAGAATTACTGAATATTTTACTTACACTTTTTGCTGCATGATGGTCTTTCTATTGAAGCACTATTTGAAAAACCTGGAAACAACAAAGAAGGTTTTTAGGATTATATTTAATTATTTAAGTGTTCGTTTTTCTTTCTTATGAAACAGTAACATATTTTCAGAAGTTAAATTTTCAGGTTCAATGTTGTGACTGCATAAATTGCCAAAATTCCAGACTAAAGTTACACAAGAAATGAAAGCAGTCTAGATGGTTTTATACTGTTGTCTCTATTGAATTTTAGCATTCAATAATTGAAATCCCTACATTAAAAGCAGGACTATTCCATATTAAAAGCAGAACAAGTCCAGTATATAAATTCAAAAGGGAAATAGTTAAGGCAAGAAGTTATACATCTAAATAAAGGATTACAAAAGATGGTGCGTAATAAGTTAGAGCACTGAGAAAGACATTCTAATTTAAAAAGATCCAATTCTTTTCATACAAAATTAAATTTATTATTTTTCATCAAATATCTACCACTAAATTGAGCACTTTCAATTGGAAAATCCATTTAAATTTAAATGGATTGCTCCATATTTAAAGCAGAGCATCCATTATCAACATTTCCATATTTTTTCCCTTAAATATAAGAAAATATTTTTAATTTTTTATTAAAAAATTCTTTAAATTTTTGAAAAAGTTAAATCCTTACTTACCTACAAATGAAGTGAACACAACAACCAACACAACCAATCTAAAATCCTGTAGAAGTTCCATAGTATTATGGTAAGGAACAGAATAAACAACTATTTAGAATTATCTTTATCCTACAGCATCTTCAACATTTTACAAAATCTTGACCTTATATACAGCTAAAATCTATCCTTAAAAAGGTCAATGAAATGAATATTGTCTGTCCAATCTTAAAAAAAAGACTTTGCTTTACAGTTGCTTAACCTGCTGGGCAATGATTTTAACAAAATGTTAATTTGATAAGTAATGACTTAGGCCAATGGTAAATATAATTTCAATGGCTTTTTTAGTTTTAGTAAACTTTTAAGCAGAAGAAAAGCAATTTATCTATGTGATGATTGTCTTTACCAATTTTAAGATTTAACCCTAAAGTTGGGACAATTTTAGACCCATCTTGACCAGGTTACAATTTAATGTTATCCATATATGAAAAAAATCATCCATTTCAGGTATCATTTGAATACATAACTTTTTTTTTTAATTGACAGTATCCTTGATACAAAACCTAATAATAATTGAATTGTAACAATATTTTTTCATCCCGCAAATCTTGATCCAAGATTCTTTGGATCTCAATGCTTTCACCTTTTTGAAATATAAGTAAACACAGTGTTGATATCAAATTATGAAGATCAAGTAACACTGAATTAAAAATTCTGGAGATCTAACTTTCTTTTGACAAAATTAACCAGAGGTCCTGAGAAACATTGAATAATGTTAACTTTTTATTTTTCACAAACATATAATTATCATTTTATCATTCTTGATAACAAATGATAACAGATAACATATAAGTAGCACACATTGGGCAATAGTAACTCATATACATATAACTGACTGTTTGGTCATTGATGGGGTAGCTAACCTATATTTCAGTGACTTGACTTAAATATTTCAAGAAAAGGGTCCTCTGGTAAAAAATAAATTTCCTCAGCTCAAACTAAGACATCTGATTGGTCAGAAACCAGCACAGGATTCACACTGACCAATCAAAACTCTGAGATTTGAAGTAGAAGTCAGAAATTTTTTTTTATAATCTTGAGGCTTAGATTTAGGTCATAACATAAAATTATTTTTGTTATACTGCCACAGTACAATGGTCCTTTGTGACAGTTGGTATTGTCATTGGTTAAGAATAAGTTTATTGCATCACAATATTAAATTTGTAAGTAAGAAACGCAAGTGAATGTCGCGTGGCCATGATATACCCCCGTTCTCCCTCTACAAACCAAAACCCTTAAAACATCATCCAAACATCATAAGTATTGACACAAATAAATTTTATGAACAATTTTTTTTATGTTTTTCATAAAATTTATTTTTGTCAATACTTATCATGTTTGGATGATGTTTTAAGGGTTTTGGGTTGTAGAGGGGGAACGGGGGTATAGTGTAAGTCATGGCCACGCCGCATTCATCTTTGGTAAGAAAGATATCAAATTATATTATAAAATGTAGCTATGTGCCTGAAATACTAAACAGAATAGCAGAAATTTTGCCACACTATTTTTTGACCCCCGAGTATAATATTATCATATAACTTTTGTAGGGGTCCACTAGGCAATGCTACAAACGAAACATCTAAGCTCTAAGAAATGTAGTTTTAGAATAGAAGATGTAACTGCATGTTCCTATATTAGTCTAGGTAAACTAAGTGACCCCAAGGGTGGGACCCATTTTGACCCCAGAGGCATGATTTATATCACTTATTTAGAGTCAGTCACAAGATTATGATATCATACAATCACAGACTCATCTATGTGCACTCTCTGCTATGGCGAGCAAAAATATCAGTTCTATTTTAGCTTAATTCAGCAATTATCAAAAACTTCATATTATTCTTTTAGAAAAAAATTCTACCTTTTTCAGCAAATTCAGCCTAAATATTTCAGCAAGCATGAACAAATCTAGTTGCTCTCTGGGTCTTAAAAATGTCAAAGTAGTTATCATAACAGCACTGAGCATATAAAAAATCATGTCAATAAAATAAATATAAAGATAATGTAAGAAACAAAATTAGCCTAAGTATCTTAAGATGTATTATCAAAACTTATATCAAAATCAAAATTGTTATCATAAACAACTACATGTAGATATGTATCTGATTAAAGCAGGCCAATAATGTGTAACATTATAAAATTTGACCTCACCTGAAAAGTACTGTAAGGATAATCAGTGTCATAGATAAAGACATATACATTGTCAGATGTTCACCCTTAAAATGCTAGTGACTTATTATAATAAATACATATAGATGTTATCCGGAACTCAGCAAATGTTGGTTTTCCCAGTTTTGTTTGTTTGTTTTGCAAGGCGCACCAACACAGTGTAGGTCATATAATGCCAAAACAGGACAGATGACTTTGGCTAACCTCAGGTGATACAAACTTAAAAACAACACAAATGGTCAAAACAACCTCACCTGCTGAAGCTAAAAAAGATACATAGACTCCAGTTGTATGAACCCGGGATTTAGTCGCCTCTTACAATCACACAGGGATAAACAGTGACTGCAATACTTATGCCTCAACCAGTAAAGACAATCCCTCAGCCAAAAGAAGCTGAGTTTCCGCAGAGGGATTTATTAGTTGTGATTTTTATCAATATATATTTCAGAAGTTTTAACTGCAAAAATTTATATGTATTATATGTGAAAAACCAATATTTGCTAAGTTTTGGAGTCATTCTATTGCCTAAGCCACCAATCTAGAGCCAGTCCAACATGTACATCCATACAGTTTGTCCTAACTGTAGGCTGCTTATATTTTGAAAACAAAAACCCTCATATTAACAATGCAAATAATTTACCTTACTTTTTGACAATTCTGGGGCCATAAATTTGTTATGGGTAATGGAATTCAGTATTTGAAGAAAGGAAGATAGATAGAAAGAAAGAGAAACTACTTCTTACAACATCTACTTCAAATCAAATCAAAATTGAAACTATTTACAAATTGCAGTCAAGGTTTAAAATGTATGAAGCAATCTGTTGCTTGTAGTTTAAAAAATTATTGTCCAAATTTTGTAAAATACCAGTTTAAAAGAAATATTCCATAACAGGAAAGTTGAATATAGCTAACTTAGTGTGTTTCAAATTCTAAGTAACCATGTGTCTTTCAAACTTAAAGTAACACCTGTTGAAGCTAAAAGATGCATAGACTTGAATAATATAAACCAATTAAGTCGCCGCTTACGATCATGCAGGGATAAATGGTGACTGCAATTCTGATGCCTTAACTCTTAAAGGCATCCCCTCAGTCACAAGGGGGATACAACTCTGTAGTGCATAATAGGATCTACCAATTTATAACAAGAGGGCCATGATGGCCCTTATATTGTTCACCAAACTATGAAAGCTCAATCCCATTTTATTTGGGCTGTGTGACCTAATTTTTGACCCAAAATGACCCTTATTCCAACTTGACCTAGAAATCATCAAAAAAATCTTTCTTACCAATTTCCAGGATATTTGAATTGAGGTAGTAACCCCTAGAGTTTTGACAAGGTTTTTCCATATTTGGGCTGAGTGACCTAGTTTTTGACCCTAAATGACCCATATTGGAACTTGACCTAGAAATCATCAAAAAAAATCTTCCTGACCAATGTCCTGAATATTTGGATCAAAACTACAGCCACTATAGTTTTAACAAGATTTTTAGCTCCTGTGACCTAGTTTTTGACCCAAAATGACCTATATCCAACCTTGACCTGTATTTCATTGAGACAAACATTCTGACAAAGTTTGATTATGATCCAATTAAAACTGTGATTGCTAGAGTGTAAACAACCGAAATGTTGGCAACCCAAAACGCCAGACAATATTAGCCCCATCACTATACCTCACCTTGACCACTTTATGGTCAGATGAGGTAAACAAGAGGGCCATGATGGCCCTGAGGTCGCTCACCTGTATTTAGGCCCCCGGAGCGGGGCTAGTTTAAACCCCAGGGCTTTTATTTGAACAAACTTGGAAGACACTCATTAGAAGATGTTTCATTTTGTTAAGTTTTTACTACACACATATAATGAAAAACAATGACCTCCCCCCCCCCCTTTGGCAGGGCCAATTTTAACCCAAGGGCTTTTATTTGAACAAACTTGGTAGACACCCACAAAAAGATGTTTCCTACAATCTAACCTGTAGCTTATTGGGTTTTTTAAAAGAAGTTTTTTTAAGTTTTTACTATACACATATAGTTAAAAACAATGACACCTCTGGGGCAGGGCCAGTTTTAAGCCCAGGGCTTTTATTTGAACAAACTTTGTAAACACTTACTAGAAGATGTTTCATGCTTAATATCTAAACTCTAGCTATTTGGGTTTTTTCAAAGAAGATTTTTAAGTTTTTTCTTTACACATATAAGGAAAATCAATGACCCCCAGGGCCGGGCCAATTTTGACCCCAGGGCTTTTATTTGAACAAACTTTGTAGACACTCACTAGAAGATGTTTCATGATTAAAATCTTAACTCTAGGTATTTGGGTTTTTTCAAAGAAGATTTTTTAAGTTTTTGCTATACACATATAAGGAAAATCAATGACCCCCGGGGCGGGGCCAATTTTGACCCCAGGGCTTTTATTTGAACAAACTTGGTAGACACTTATTAGAAGATGTTTCATGCCAAATATCTTAGCTCTAGCTCTATGGGTTCTTTAAAAGAAGATTTTTTAAGTTTTTACTATATGCATATAGGGAAAATCAATCACCCCATGGGGCGGGGCCAATTTTGACCCCAGGGCTTTTATTTGAACAAACTTTGTAGACACCCATTAGAACATGTTTCATGCTAAATCTTTGGGTTGTTTAAAAGAAGAATTTTTATGTTTTTACTATATGCATATAGGGAAAATCAATGACCCTCTGGGGCGGGGCCAATTTTGACCCGAGGGCTTTTATTTGAACAAACTTGGTAGACACTTATTAGAAGATGTTTCATGCTAAATATCTTAGCTCTAGCTCTATGGGTTCTTTAAAAGAAGACTTTTTAAGTTTTTACTATATGCATATAGGGAAAATCAATGACCCCCTGGGGGGCCAATTTTGACCCCAGGGCTTTTATTTGAACAAACTTGGTAGACACTTATTAGAACATGTTTCATGCTAAATATCTTAGCTCTAGCTCTATGGGTTCTTTAAAAGAAGTTTTTCAAGTTTTTACTATATGCATTAAGGGAAAATCAATGACCCCCGGGGCGGGGCCAATTTTGACCCCAGGGCTTTTATTTGAACAAACTTGGTAGACACTTACTAGAAGATGTTTCATGCCAAATATCTAAGCTCTAGCTCTTTGGGGTTTTTAAAAGAAGATTTTTTAAGTTTTTACTATATGTATATAGGGAAAATCAATGACCCCCTGGGGCGGGGCCAATTTTGACCCCAGGGCTTTTATTTGAACAAACTTGGTAGACACTTATTAGAAGATGTTTCATGCTAAATATCTTAGCTCTAGCTCCATGGGTTCTTTAAAAGAAGATTTTTTAAGTTTTTACTATATGTATATAGGGAAAATCAATGACCCCCCTGGGGCGGGGCCAATTTTGACCCCAGGGCTTTTATTTGAACAAACTTGGTAGACACTTACTAGAAGACGTTTCATGCCAAATATCTTAGCTCTAGCTCTTTGGGTTTTTTAAAAGAAGATATTTAAAGTTTTTTCTTTCGGTTGCCATGGCAACCAGAGTTCTGCATGGAATTAAATTCTTTGAACAATTTTTAAAGGTGACCACCAAAGGAACATTCCTGTGAAGTTTGGATGAAATTGGCTTAGTGGTTTATGAGGAGATGTCATTTAAAGTAAAAGTTTACGGACGACGGACGGACGGACGAAAAGCGATCACAAAAGCTCACCCTGTCACTTTGTGACAGGTGAGCTAAAAAGGTCCTACTAGTGGCACAAGGTCCCTGCAAGTTTAATTTAAATCAATTAAAAAATATACAGCCATTATAAAGGCAAGGCAAGACATATCTTAAACAAAACCACTCTATAAGGCATCTGACAAAATTATATTAAAATCCAAATCTTTAGATGATACAAGTTCCACACAGCTTTGCCTAAAATCAAATGAAAATAAAACTGATCTGGTGAAGGAAGGCAAATTATACTTATTTTGGGCCCTTTAAGGGGCCACAACTCAAACAAGCTGGTATCCAGCAGTTATATTCAAGTAACTGTGATCTTCTAGTGCTAGATTGGATTAAATCAAAATAAAAAATTGAAGCAGCTATCATTTGACAAACAAAAAATTTGTTTGTTTTTCTGTTGTTTTTTTTTGTTTGTTTTTTGTTTATTTTTTTTCTCCAATTTTAACATCTTTTGTGGTCATATGTATATGCTCTCACTAATGAGTTTAAAGTAGGCAGACAAACATATTAAACTAAATTTAGACAACACAGAAAGATGGCACTATGCACTCATGTGGTATGTAAAGAGTGAGTGAATCTGTTTAACATTTTCATAAACTGATTTATTCATTTCAATGATTCAACATGGCAACATAGACAAAACAGAAGCAAAACAGAAATACCATGTACATATATAGACATATACAGCTCTGATATATAAGCTTTGGTGTAAAAAAAGATATCATCATATCAATGTTAACACAATATCGAGTCAAAAAGACTCCCAAGTCCATTGTGAATAATATGAATAATACAAGCTTACAAAAATGTAAAAAAAAGATGGAAAATTAACAATTAATAGTGCCAGGAGAGCATTAATACTTAACAATAAATCACAATGTCTCCGATTAAATGATGCATAATATATTTTCACACCAAACATTTTGAAACAATGTGTCATACACATGTTCTATATCATTCCTGTCAGAAAATGAACAATTTTTTATCCATTTAATAATAAAACAAACTATCACAGATTAGGTATTTATGGGACTCCACTTAAGTTTTTTTTACATGACAGGTTTGGAAACTTTTTCTTCTTCAAGAATTATATACCATTTCACGTATGCCTGGATCAATAGCTTGTGCACAAAACTTCTGATCATTCCCTCACTCTTTTTTCTCCAGGATAAATATTTTAATTGTGAAAAATAAACCCCAAAATAAAAGCATTGAAAACTTTTAATTCAAATCACTATAAGAAAAACACAATAATAGAATGTCTAATTCAATTCTGAGTATAATTCATCATTATTCAATACATCATGTTTCCATTATGCTTTTATACACTTTTTTGTTTAAGTACCCAATTAATCTATGTAAGAAATTCAAATTCTATGATTTTAGGCGTTTGAATCTCTGGGGTTAGGATTTCAGTGGAGTCCCTCTCAAATTAAAACAATTCCTATATACAAGCATATATATGACTGTGTGCTTAGCAAATTAAAAAAGATCTAGATATATATTAAAAGGACAATATACATATAATTTGATAAAACCGACTGCATGTTACATGATCATGTTGTAGTGGTTCTTTTTAACAAAATTACATTAAAATTAGCCTATATCGTCCTATGTAAATAAAGAGACATGTACAAGAATTGTGCTCAAAGAATTTCTAAACTGCTTGTAAATAAAGACAATATAAAAATTTATTACTTAAACAAACTGAAAATTCTTTGCACTATTTCATTAAATCCTTTAAGTGCAGGCAACAATTAAATCAGGCCTTTATCACTAACGGGGCTGCAAATCTGTGCCAGCAAACCAGAACCTATACAGTCTACGATTCAATCTTAGTATTTCGATAGTGAGAAACCCTTAA
This sequence comes from Ruditapes philippinarum, assembly GCF_026571515.1. Lineage (NCBI taxonomy): Eukaryota > Metazoa > Mollusca > Bivalvia > Venerida > Veneridae > Ruditapes > Ruditapes philippinarum. Next base: position 213,288 of record NW_026863554.1, read on the forward strand.
ACTACGCATTGACTGTTAAAAGTAAAAAGCAGGATGAGTTCTCCATATACATCCAGCTGGGCAATGGTTTATGCTTTATCTGAAAATCTGACAGAGAAATGTTTTCAATGTTTATTCTATCACATGGATTCAGCCTTCTGTGGTTCATGAGCGCCTTGTATGGTAGTTCTATGTAAGATCCTCACACCAACCTCCTCCCTGGGATACTGCGTCTCTGGTGTCGCTTCATGTCCAACGGCTAAGTTGTCTGAGATGATAAAATCACCTTCTTCCCACTGAAATGATAAAAGAAATCAAAGATATCTCTAAACACTTTCATCTTAAATATGACCCTAAAATAGCATGTGTACATGTACATGTAAGTATTAATGTTATATAATTGAATATTGATTGAACAAAAAAACAAGAACTTTCGGAGGACAGTAACGCTCGACTATTCGAAAATTTGTCACAAGGGTGTTTCATTGAGTATAATAATGCTTACCTATATGAATACATAAAATTGTCCGAAAAAGTACAAACTCTTCAAGTTTCAATACATTCCCTTCAGTAGTTATGGAGAGACAAGCTTACATGCAAAAACTTAACCAAGAATTCATGAGTCGAAAAAGGGGCATAATTATGCAAAAAAAGCAAATCAGAGTTATGGGACTTGTACCAATCATCTTAGATAATCACAGAGACCAAGTGTGTGAAGTTTCAATCCATTCCCTTCAGTAGTTATGGAGATACCAGCTTACATGCAAAAACTTAACCAAGAATTTCTAAGTCGAAAAAGGGGCATAATTATGTTAAAAAGCAAATCAGAGTTATGGGACTTGTGCCAATCATCTTAGATAATCACAGAGAACAAGTGTGTGAAGTTTCAATCCATTCCCTTCAGTAGTTATGGAGATACCAGCTTACATGCAAAAACTTAACCAAGAATTTCTAAGTCGAAAAAGGGGCATAATTATGTAAAAAAGCAAATCAGAGTTATGGGACTTGTGGCAATTATCTTAGATAATCACAGAGAACAAGTGTGTGAAGTTTCAATCCATTCCCTTCAGTAGTTATGGAGATACCAGCTTACATGCAAAAACTTAACCAAGAATTTCTAAGTCGAAAAAGGGGCATAATTATGTAAAAAAGCAAATCAGAGTTATGGGACTTGTGCCAATCATCTTAGATAATCACAGAGAACAAGTGTGTGAAGTTTCAATCAATTCCCTTCAGTAGTTATGGAGATAACAGCTTACATACAAAAACTTAACCAAGAATTTCTAAGTCGAAAAAAGGGGCATAATTATGAAAAAAAAGCAAATCAGAGTTATGGGACTTGTGCCAATCATCTTAGATAATCACAGAGAACAAGTGTGTGAAGTTTCAATCCATTCCCTTCAGTAGTTATGGAGATACCAGCTTACATACAAAAACTTAACCAAGAATTTCTGAGTCGAAAAAGGGGCATAATTATGAAAAAAAGCAAATCAGAGTTATGGGACTTGTGCCAATCATCTTAGATAATCACAGAGAACAAGTGTGTGAAGTTTCAATCCATTCCCTTCAGTAGTTATGGAGATAACAGCTTACATACAAAAACTTAACCAAGAATTTCTAAGTCGAAAAAGGGGCATAATTATGAAAACAAGAGGGCCATGATGGCCCTAGATCGCTCACCTGATTTATCAAACTCATCCAAACAATTACCTAGACAAGCATTCTGACCAAGTCTCATGACAGGTGAGTCAAAAATGTGACCACTACAGTGTTAACAAGGATTATCCATATTTGAGCAGTGCGACCTAGTTTTTTACCCAGGTGACACATATTCAAACTTGACCTAGAAATCATCAAAACAAACTTTTAGACCAATTTCAAGGATACTTGGATCAAAACAGTAGCAACTAGAGTGTTAACAAGATTTTTCTATTTTTAGCTCCGGTGACCTAGTTCCACATGCGATTTCGAACTCATCCAAGCAATTACCTATACAAGCATCCTGACCAAGTTTGATGATAATTGAGTCGAAAATGTGACCACTAGAATGTTAACAAGGTTTTTTCCATATTTGGGCGGTGTGACCTAGTTTTTTTCATCCAAGATGACCAATGTTCAAACTTGACTTAGAAATCATCAAAACAAACTTTCAGACCAATTAACAGAATATTTGGATCACAACAGTAGCCACTAGAGTGTTAACAAGATTTTTCTATTTTTAGCTCCGGTGACCTACTTTTTCATCCGAGATGACCCATGTTCAATTTCTTCCCAGCAATGACCTAGACAAGTTTCCTGACCAAGTTTGATGACAATTGAGTCAAAATTGTGACCACTAGAGTGTTAACAAGGTTTTTCTATTTTTAGCTCCTGTGACCTAGTTTTTCATCCGAGATGACCCATGTTCGAACTCATCCGAGCTATCACCTAGACAAGCATCTTGATCAAGTTTCATGATGATTGATGCAAAAATGTGACCACTAGAGTGTTAACAAGGTTTTTCTATTTTTAGCTCCGGTGACCTACTTTTTCATCCGAGATGACCCATGTTCACACTCATCCGAGCTATCAACTAGATAAGCATCCTGACCAAGTTTGATGATGATTGATGCAAAAATGTGATCGCTAGAGTGTTAACAAGGTTTTTCTATTTTTAGCTCCGGTGACCTACTTTTTCAGCCGAGATGACCCATGTTCGAACTCATTCGAGCTTTCACCTAGACAAGCATCTTGACCAAGTTTGATGATGATTGATGCAAAAATGTGACCGCTAGAGTGTTAACAAGGTTTTTCTATTTTTAGCTCCGGTGACCTACTTTTTCATCCGAGATGACCCATGTTCGAACTCATCCGAGCTATCAACTAGATAAGCATCCTGACCAAGTTTGATGATGATTGATGCAAAAATGTGACCGCTAGAGTGTTAACAAGGTTTTTCTATTTTTAGCTCCGGTGACCTACTTTTTCATCCGAGATGACCCATGTTCGAACTCATCCGAGCTATCACCTAGACAAACATCCTGACCAGGTTTGATGATGATTGAGGCAAAAATGTGACCTCTAGAGTGTTAACAAGGTTTTTCTATTTTTAGCTCTTGTGACCTAGTTTCTCATCCGAGATGACCCATGTTCGAACTCATCCGAGCTATCAACTAGATAAGCATCCTGACCAAGTTTGATGATGATTGATGCAAAAATGTGACCACTAGAGTGTTAACAACTAAATGTGAACGGACGACGGACGGACGACGGACGAGGGACGACGGACAATCATCGATCCTAAAAGCTCACCCTGAGCATGCTCAGGTGAGCTAAAAAGCAAATCAGAGTTATGGGACTTGTGCCAATCATCTTAGATAATCACAGAGAACAAGTGTGTGAAGTTTCAATCCATTCCCTTCAGTAGTTATGGAGATAACAGCTTACATACAAAAACTTAACCAAGAATTTCTAAGTCGAAAAAGGGGCATAATTATGAAAAAAAGCAAATCAGAGTTATGGGACTTGTGCCAATCATCTTAGATAATCACAGAGAACAAGTGTGTGAAGTTTCAATCCATTCCCTTCAGTAGTTATGGAGATACCAGCTTACATACAAAAACTTAACCACAGGGACGCCGACGCCGACAAATGGGTGACTGCATTAGCTCGATTATTCTGCGAATAGTCGAGCTAAAAATTCATAGTGTCACTGTGACCTTGACCTTTGAACAAATTACAGTGCACTCCGGATATAACGAGATCGTCGGGACTTTGCATGATTCTTCGGTCTAACCGGTTCTCGTTATAACCGGGACAGAACAAATTGAGAAATTCGACACCGTAGAACATCATTTATTTCTACTTTCGCTTTCGCGTAAATCCTTTTTGAAGAGCACATAATAGGAGGTAACTATTTGCACACAGTAGTTTTTTTTTTATTGAAATATACATGTAAATAAATATATCTAGCTATCATAGAATTTAAACAAAACATATGAAAACCCATACCACGTCAAACTGCGTGTGTTTTTATTAATATGTACATTTTAAATTTCTTTTTTTAAAAGTCACGCAGTGTATTTCTCACAAGCACCGAATAACACTGCAAGAAATTAGCCGCTTCCTTTGTGCTGATCACCCAATGAAATTGTTTTGTCAGCTAAAGGACAATTTAGCCCGGAGCGTTGACAAAACAAGACTGACACATTTGATTGCTAATTGCTCAATAATTTCTTCCTTAGTTGATCTTTGTTTTCTGTCACCATTGTTTTTCTCAAGTTGTCAAACTGATGCAGACGAAGTGCCAATGACGTGACCTCGTTCTGAAAATTACGCATGGGACGTAGAATATATGTACGTTGTAACCAATATCTCGCTAAAACCGATCTTGTTATAAACGATATAAAAAGAAAGGAAAATAGAAGGAAAAAGGCCGGGACACAGTAGAATGTACGTTATAAGCGGAACCTCATTAAAACCGATCTCGTTATAAGTGGAGTAGACTGTACCTTAAAATCAAGGTATTAAGGTCATCTACTGTCCAAGGGCAAAGTCCCTTCAATGTTTCAATTTTTTTTAGGATATTTCATTGATCTGGTAAAGATTTGACACAAAGTGTCTCTATGACATTGACCTTAGTTAATATGACCTTGCAACCAATCGTTGTCACCTTCTTCCATTGGCAATGTCCCAAGTTCAATAAACAATAGCTTTTACCTTTCCAAGTTTGTGGTACACACAAATTTACCATTTCTGTTTTGGAAATATTCTAGCAGAAGAAATACGAAAATCTCTATTGGTTTTCAATAGTTTGTATTCATCCACTAACCTGTATTATATCATGAACATAATGATGCACTTCTCGTGTATTTATCTGTCTACATTCTAGTTCCAAAAGTGACCTGCTAGTATATGGTCAGTTTATATTGAAGTCTCTCATATTATCAATGGACTGTCCCAATTTCAATACAAGAGCTGTCCATAAGACAGCATGCTTAACTTTTCTCTGTGCTTGACAGTAAGAAAAGGGGAATAACACTGTAAAAGGGTAACTTACACTGTAAAAGGGTAACTCAGAGTTATCACACCTGTACCCATCATGTAAGGCAATCACAGAGAAAAAGTTTGTAACATTTCAACCAATTCCCTTAAGTAATTTTCAGAGATACTAACTTACATGCATAAACTTAATCAAAGTGTAACACCAACGCCAGGATGATTACAATAGCTGTCCCTATTCTTTGGACAGTCAAGCTTTAACATGACAGCTTTAGCAGGGTATGTGTTGAAAATAAAGTAGATAAACACCTTATGTGAATAGATCAGTCTTCTATTATCTTTGACTATCTCATCATGAATTTCTTGCAGTAATTTCATAGTTTCCTTATGTTCTGTTATTCGCTGTTGATCAGTACCGTAATCCCAAATAAATGCCTCAGTCATCCCAAGATGAAAACACAAAGTCTACAATAGAAATACATATCTAAAAAATCTTTAATACAATGTACAAATATTCTACTTTTTTTAGCACAAAATCATATTTTTTCTGTAATATCAAAGATGTCATATTGAAAAATGATCATTTAAACAGATGCAAGAATAGAAAAATGTAACAGTTGAGTGCAAACATACAATCATAACTTACATATATGAGTACGTTACCCTATACAACTGCATCAGGGAATCGATCCTTTGGCTCAGTGGTTAAAAACATCACACTGTTGTATCTTTTGTAATGCACTTGCAATTTTCTGTTACAAACTTAAAATGCTCGTAAAATTAAGATAGGCGCTCACACCTTTGTGTTTTTGAATTTGTCTGAAATCCAAAATGTTTTCTGACCTATAATTGAAATGGTTTCTTACTAAACAAGATATGTTTGTAAAACATGTATGCCCCCTATCAGCAGCCAATTAATCATGTGAAAAGGTTATTATGCATGACTTCTGACCCAGTGATCAAACAATTAATAAGGGTTATCAAGTATCTACTGGTCATGACCTTAACCTTTGACCCCTTGACCCAAAACTCAATAGGGGTCATCTGCTGGTCACGACCAATCATCATACAAAGTTTGAAGTTCCTAGGCCTAAGCGTTTTTAGTTAATTGATCGGAAACCGTATAACATACAAGGTCAATGTGACCTTGACCTTTGACCCCTTGACCCCAAAATCAATAGGTCATCTGCTGGTCATGACCAATCACCATACCATGTTTGAAGTTCCTAGGCCAAAGGGTTCTTAAGTTATTGATTTGAAAGCATTTTTACCTACAAGGTCAATGTGACCTTGCCCTTTGACCCCTTAACCCCAATATCAATAGGGGTCATCTACTGGTCATGACCAATCACCATACCAAGTTTGAAGTTCCTAGGCCTAAGGGTTCTTTAGATATTGATCGGAAACCGTTTTTACCTAAGAGGTAAATGTGACCTTGACCTTTGACCCCTTGACCCCAAAATCAATAGGGGTCATTTACTGATCATGACCAATCACCATATCAAGTTTGAAGTCCCTAGGCCTAAGGGTTCTTTCGTTATTGATTGGAAACCGTTTTTACCTACAAAGTCAATGTGACCTTGACCTTTGACCCCTTAACCCCAAAATCAATAGGGGTCATCTGCTGGTCATGACCAATCACCATACCAAGATTGAAGTTCCTAGGCCTAAGGGTTCTTTCGTTATTGATCGGAAATCGTTTTTACCTACAAGGTCAATGTGATCTTGACCTTTGACCCCTTAACCCCAAAATCAATAGGGGCCATCTGCTGGTCATGACCAATCACCATACCAAGTTTGAAGTTCCTAGGCCTAAGGGTTCTCTTGTTAATGATCAGAAACCGTTTTTACCCAAGAGGTCAATGTGACCTTGACCTTTGACCCCTTGACCCAAAAATCAATAGGGGTCATCTACTGATCATGACCAATCACCATACCAAGTTTGAAGTTCCTAGGCCTTAAAGTTCTTTAGTTATTGATCAGAAACCGTTATTGCTTACAAGGTCAATGTGACCTTGACCTTTGACCCCTTGACCCCAAAATCAATAGGGGTCATCTACTGATCATGACCAATCACCAAATCAAGTTTGAAGTTCCTAGGCCTTAAAGTTCTTAAGTTATTGATTGGAAACCGTTTTTGCTTACAAGGTCAATGTGACCTTGACCTTTGACCCCTTGACCCCAAAATCAATAGGGATCATCTACTGATCATGACCAATCACCATACCAAGTTTGAAGTTCCTAGGCCTTAAGGTTCTTTAGTTATTGATCGGAAACCGTTTTTGCTTACAAGGTCAATGTGACCTTGACCTTTGACCCTTTGACCCCAAAATCAATAGGGGTCATCTACTGGTAATGACCAATCACCATACCAAGTTTGAAGTTCCTAGGCCTTAAGGTTCTTTAGTTATTGATCGGAAACCGTTTTTGCTTACAAGGTCAATGTGACCTTGACCTTTGACCCCTTGACCCCAAAATCAATAGGGGTCATCTACTGGTCATGACCAATCACCATACCAAGTTTGAAGTTCCTAGGCCTAAGGGTTCTTTAGTTATCACTCGGAAACCATTTGGTCTACGGACCGACGGACCGACGGACCAACGGACCGACGGACCGACAAGTGCAAAGCAATATACCCCCTTTTCTTCGAAATGGGGGCATAAAAATGAGCCACTCTACCATCATAAATAATGACTTTCTAGAAAGAGTGTGTGTTACAGTTGAATGCACTCCCATCTTCATAACTATGAGTACAAATCAAGGAATTGATTCTTTCTATCAGTGGACTAGAGCAATGCTACTTTCCCTTGTAAGCAGGTGGTCAGGAGTTCGAATCCCAGTCACGGCAGGACCTTTTCTGATGAATTTGAATCTTTCTGATATGCAATAAAATAAGTTTTTTTAAAATGTGATTTATAATTAAACAACTTTTTTAAAAGTATGTGTAAAGCTAAAGTTAATCATAATCATGAATATTACAAGGGTAAAGAAACTGGTGTTTTACTACATAAATCCATATTAAATAGATATTCTCCTTCACAAAGCAATTATATAATGATGATTCTTATTTTATTATAGTACATGAATTATATGACATTCTTACACGACCCGCATTTTTCCCTATTGAACATAGAAGAATCGAAAGTGTGTTGTTATTATGCAATAAAATCACTGTTGATGTTCTATATTTAGACATGTGACGTAACCATTATATACATGTGACATAACCACAAAAAATGCAACAAGCTGAAATAAGTACGGAAACATATCAGGCGCAATTTAGCTTAATATCAGCTTTGGCAGCATTTATTTGTTAATGTCGTGTTAGAAGCAAAATAATATATCCAAATCTGTGATTATATCGCTTGATAAAATCACTGTTTGTCTTTTGGCTACGCCCGTGTGATATAATTTCTAGCATCCAAACTCCAAACAGTGATTTTATTGAGCGATAAAATCACAGTTTGGGGTATATTATTTCTTAATTAAAGAAGGCTTAGCATCTTATATTTTTCAGCTGTTAAACATCTAACATACCCGGTACCCAAAATCCATGATCAAAACATTAATAAACACATTTTTGACATTTCTATAGACTTTAATAACTACAATGTATTGATTTCTGAGGCATAATGTGCCATTCACATCTTATATTTTTATAATGTATGTATGACAAATAAATAAACCTACTGGTTGTTTTGTGACTGGATGAGAGTATATCAGTGGGTGAAGAATTTTGTCACGTCTGTCTGGTAACATCCAGAGTCTTTCCCATCTGGCTCGAGTCTCTTCTGATAGTCCCTCAATTAACTCTTTCAGTGGAACAAAGTCTAAAATAAATCTTTTCAGATACAGGAATAAATTACATGAATAACTAACTTTTCAGTTCTGAATACGTCCATTCATGCACTTCAGAGCATGATCACAAACAACATTCTATATACATGCATAAAAACTGAAGGCAGGGGTATATGCATGCAGAGTAAAATCATCAGAACCATCAAATTCTAAATGAATGTTTGGGAAAGTCTAAACTGCATATCTGCTAAATGCCATAGCCATCTATATGATCTAAACATGGTCTCAATTGCAAATCTGCTGCCAAAAAATCATCTCTCCATTGTTATGTCTGCTATATACTACTAGACTATAATGCAAGGGATGCCTGTGTTAGTGGGTAGTAATACTAAGTAAGTGAAACAGCTGTTCATTAATAATTTGAGCTTTGAAAAAATTCTTAGTTACATACATTAGTATACAAACAAAGACACAATTGAACATCAGTGTACACCCAAATTCCAAATTTTGAAATGTACGCCCAATTTTTAATGACAGGGGGTACATTAACCTTTACAACTGAAATTGAGTGGACATGCTAGTTCTAATAGCTTTAGATAAAACAAAAAAAAATACTATTATTTTCTTTTCTTATTTTTCAATTAGAGTCAAACTTTTTCACAAACGGCAGTTTCACTTTCTGCACTCAAATATAGGTAATATTACAATGGAGTCTGCTACATATATATGGTCACATAAAAAAGTATGTAATGTCAATCATAGTTCATATTGTACCCATTTGTATTTTTACTATTTGCTACTTTGAAGCAGCAAGCATCTAGATTCATGCTTATTTTTGTAACTTGGTTGAAACTATTGGTCTGGAATAAGATTCCATAATAACCAAGAGATTTGGTTCTATACTTCTATCCCGGCGATGTCTATATATGGATCAGAGAGTTGAACTTGCACATAGTTGTTTGTATAGAAGAGAAATAAAATACATCTATGATCCATATAAAGACACCACCGAGATACAAGTATAGAACCCAATTTCTTGGTTATTATTGAACCTTATTCTAGACCTATAATTGCAACCAAGTTACATGTTCATGAACGTTTTAAAAATGTATTTTAAAAGAAAAATATTGTGAAGTGAACAAAGAGAGTAATTTACACATTGCAAATGACATTTATACATTTATACAATCCATGTAAATTAACAAAAACGGGTCAAAATATGCAAAAAAAAGCCCTCACTGTGATACTGATAGTCATGCAGTAGAAATATGGTCATAAATACTGCAAAATTAGTCATTGATCACACATTACATGCAAATTTATTATCACCTGAATTTTGTATCAGTGTACCTATCTTAAAATCTTAGTACATTTTTCTCAAGCTTGATTTTCTTGAAATATTTTGGCTCATCTGGAGGCTAGTCAAAATATATTGACGTGCTAAAGCTTGATTCTGAGATATTTTCGTTCCGTGGCAGAATCTCGCTTTTTTGTAGAGGCGAGATATTTCCCAGACACGAAAATAGCACAATATTTCGTCACGCAGTACAATTAGTTGGACTAATTTGGAAACACGCTGCTTGAATAAATGAATTATAACATATAGATCTAAATAAAGTTTCAAGACATTTACCAGTATTTCCAACTTTTGGAATCGATACCATGTGATAAATTGAATATGCAAAGGGTTTCTTCATAAAACTTCCATCAATATGCCATCCAGTTCGCCCAACATTGGTGCAGCCCTCTTCACGAATGTTTGATACTCGAAATACATCTGGATGTGGTGATTTAGGATGTTTGTAAAATGTTGATTCAAACTGTCCAAACCATTGGCTTATTTCAACATGTCTTTGACCAGAAACTGTGCCTTGATTTTTGAAAATAAGCAGACGATGCTTATGGACATCTCTTTTGAACTGGTCTATTAAATCGTCTGAGATGTCTTTCTTTAAGTCAACGCCCGTTATTATTACTCCTAGGGGGGTGCAGAAAAAACCCTTGCATGCCCTTTTTAACCCTGAGAAGTTTTTTAAATTTTCAGAAACCCTTTTTTTGAATTTTTCAGAAATTTAAAATTTTTTTGATTCCAAATTTAAACAAAAAAATTGTAAAATGCTTTTAAATTTTTGGATATTTTTTAAACCACCTGCAATTTTTTAAACGAATTCATCGGCTAATTTTGTAAAAATTTACCTAAAATTTAATTGGAACAAAATCAAAAATTTTTTTTTAGTGAATATTTTTCATTTTAAATTTTCACGAAGCGTTTTTAAATTTTGCATTTCAAAAGCTCGGTAACCCCCAAAACTTTTAAAAAGGGAGGTAACAGAACACAAAATTTATTTAAAAAAACCTAAAAAAATGAAATTTTTCCAGGGTTTCCCTTTAAATCGAAAATGACCTTTTTGACGAAAGTGAGCGAAAGTGCTTTTCAAAATATGACTTATAGCGTTTGAATAGAATTTTACAATAAAATTGCTGTTTGCAGACATATATGATTAGAAACTACAGTAATTATAATGTTGCACTTCCTGGATAATTGTACAAACGTGATGATTTTAAATGTCGCTCAATCGGTAGAGCAGCTATAATTAAGCTATGAAGGAATTCACCTACTTCATCATGTTCATGGCAGAAAGCTAACGGGCTTCAAAATTTTTTTGCTGTTTTTGTTTTCCTCCATTATTTCCACATCAGAAACTTGTTTTCCTCCATTATTTTTCACATAAGAAACTACATTATCATAATGAGCTTTTTGTTAAAATCGATGATTTATCATTGTACTTTTTAATCAAAGTATCTTCATCTCATTTGTTTCATCACGGATTTATATTACAAATCCGTGGTTTCATTCTCTCATTTTCTTTTCTTTCTCTTTTTTTTCATTTCTTATTAATTTTAAAGTAGGTATAATCACACGACGCCAGTGTTAGTGAGAATGCGTTTAATTATTGTTGTAATCAGGAAACGATTCTCTTTACAAAGGAGAATAAAATAAATCATTACATTAAATACAAATTAAAGATAATTATATCAAAATATAAAATACGTACAAACACAAGATATCTAATCATCAATCAAAACATCTGTATTTACCTCTTAAATAAATTAAAATAACACCATTTTCAACCTCATATTTCAGTTGTTTTTTTTGTCTAAGCTGGGACATACGATAAGTCCCGGGTCTAAGGGAGGGGACAGTCTTCCCAGACTCACCCCAATCACATACATTTTTCTTAAATCATTCATAATTACACGTATCGTCTAAATTTTTGTCACATGAACAAGATGCTGGCCCAATCTTGCACTGTCCAGTGTTTTTCTTGTTTTTGTCAAAATCTTCCACCCATATGTCTGTCAGCCCCCCCCCCCCCCCCCCCCCCTCCAAGAAAACCCTGTTCTGTATCAGCCCCTGAATCAAATTTTTTTTTTTTTTTTTTTTTAAATAAAAACTATACATGTAATTATTATCGGGATAAACATGTATGCTCACACTTGCCCAACTTAGATCCATAAATATTTTTCCGTGGTTTTTATTAAAATACTTATCCAACGGTTTTGTTCGTTTGTTATTACAGACCTTCCATTATAGATCAATTCACTTTTTAGCCGTAAATGGGTATAGTCATTCCTTGTGCAAGCAACACATATACAATGAACGAAGGACTGTAGAATGAAATTGATGATAATTAACATATACATAATATAATAACCTGTATATCGAATGAAATTCAAACATGATCAGGCAGAGTAAACGATTTTATGTAGTGGCGATTTCTGCAATAAACGATTTTTAGTAGTGTTCAACCAGAATATAAATAGCTATTTCGACTAAATCCAAAAATAGCTTTGTAATGATTGACAACGATTGGTTGGTATATTTAGATTATTTTAATGATATTTTTAGACTGCATGCGTATATATATATTAAAATGAAACTACGTTAAATTAGTTTAAATTCTGAAATAAATCTACTAACTGGATTGATATATTAAATAATATTGAGAGAACTTTGGAAAAAATATTCAGTAAGTTATTTTTCAGACATTCTTATGATATGCTTAATTATAATCTGCTTATACTCGTTGATTTTCACAGTCATAATTACATGTACAGTGCACGTGCATGTATGTAGAGAAATAATTGTTGATATTGATAAAATGATCTAAATCTAACATGAAAATAACTATTAATTTTATGTAGTAAAAACACTTTAAGAACATGGATTTCTCGCCTCTGTTGGAAAGGTTAGTGGACGGACTATACACATTGATCGATATATCTACATAATGATTTTGAATACATTATTAAATATATATTAATGTATTAAATGTACGCGTAGATCTATATAATTATGGGCTGCGCATTATTTTTGTCCGCCGCGTTTATTGTATTTGATTACTTGAAAGACCATGCATCAATGTGGCCATACCACGTGACTTTCCGGGTACGGAACACGCCGATTTTTCACCCGATTAAGGTATGTTTTTTATTCACAACTTATTTATTACTCAACCGATTTTGATCAGATAAGGCGCAGAGTACCCGTAATTATATCAGTTATCCACGGTATATCAAAATTCTGAAAACCCCTGAATGGTTTCTGAGAACATTCGAGTACAGTTTTCTTTTCATAGCCTGGGCCGAGGGGAACGGTACACACTCATTTGTCATAACAAGCAATTTCTAGCAAGTCATATGTTTTTTGACACTATTTTATAGAAAAATACATGTTAAATCTGATATATTTACTATGTCCAATGTATCGAGTGAATGCAGTGATGTTTTAGCATATTTTCATAAAGTTATGTTGAAATGGTACGGAACACACTGTTATTTCAAAAGATACGGTACACACACAATTTCTGTCTTTGTAATAATTCTAAAATAAAATATATTAAAATTTAATTTCAATTATAATGTGAGTGATTTATTTTCATAGTTATACATTTTATTAATTTAAACAAGAACCCAGGGACCTGTTTTGCAATGTATCATAATGCTTACTTTTAATGTTTATATGAATTTGTGCACTGTATTTCAAGAGATCACGCTTAACATTTACAACCTCCATGTAATTGTCCTATTTAAAATCACCTAGGGTAAATTGTGATAAACAAGTTAATCCATTTGGAGTAAAACTATTAACTATTTGCAAAGAAAATGATTTATGTATATTGAATGGTAGATTGGAAGAGGGTTTTTGTACTTATCATGCATTGTATAGAAATAGACCCGTATCTAGTATGGTCGATTATCTGATTACAGGCTGCGATAATTATAACACAATCAATGAACTGAAAATTTTAGAATTGAACGATTTTTCGGATCATTGTCCGATTAAGTTTTCCATTAATTGTTTTGTTGAAGGCACAGAAATTACTTCTCCTGTATGTGATAAAATTATATGGGATATTTCAAAGACCGACTATTTTCATAATGTTTTACAAAGCAAAACTATCCTGTTTGATGATATAAATGAGAATCTTTTATCTGGTGACTATGATATTAACCAATGTATAAACAATTTTTCTGAGCTTATTCATGATATCTCAGCTCAATGTTTCGGCAAAACTTTTAGAGCAAGTCCGAAGTCACGCAAACGTAAATCACCATGGTTTAATGAGGATTGTAGAAGAACTAAAGCTATTTTTTTAGCTTCGAAACGCTCATTTTTACTTAATATGTCTGATGCAAACAAATTAACCTTTTTGCAAAACAGAAGAATTTATATGAATTGTAAACGGAAAGCAAAATGAAAATTGTCACAATTGAAAAAAATGTCACAAATGAGTAAATCGTCCCCTAGAAAATTTTTGAAGTAAATATAAAAATTCAAATGCTCAAATTCGAACAACAATGATATAAACTTAAATGATTTTGAAAAATTATTATTCAACTATTTCAAATGAACCCCAATGTCAGTTTGACCCAGGAGCGTAAGATTGTGAGCGTGAAAATGTTCTTAGTGTAGAATTGCTAGATTGTCCTATAACATGTAATGAAATAAAAAAAACTATTTCATTGTTAAACCGCTATAAATGCGGCGATTTTGATAATACCGTTGCCGACTTTTTAAAAACGCAAAGAATTTCATTTCTCCATATTTATGTACAATCTTTAATCATATACATGATAATTGTGTATATCCTGAAGCCTGGATCAAGGGTGTGATTGTCCCTATATATAAAAAGGGGGATAGAGATAATCCCTCAAATTATCGTGGAATCACACTGGTAAATGTTATTGGTAAAATATTTTCTCTACTATTGAGAAATCGTATAAATAAATGGTGCGAGACCGAGAATATTTTTAATAATACGCAGTTTGGTTTTCGTGATGGTCGCTCTACAGCTGATGCTATATTTCTATTACATACTGTAATTCAAAAAGTTTTATCTAAAAAGTCAAAGTTATATTGCGTTTTTATTGATTATCAAAGAGCTTTCGATTCGGTAAATAGAGATGCCCTATGGGTTAAACTTATTCAAGCAGGTCTCAGCTGTAAAATGACAAATATGATTAAACTTATCTATAATAATGTACAATCATGTGTAAAAATATCAAATACTATGGAGTTATCTAACTTTTTTGATGTTACAATAGGATTAAAGCAAGGCGATCCATTATCTCCCCTGTTATTTACATTATTTATCAATGATATTGCTGAGAATTTGAACTTTGATACTATGACAGATAAGGATCTAGAACTTTTATCAATGTATTTAATTTTGTTTGCTGATGATATAGTTCTATTCACTACTGATCCAACAAGCTTGCAATCTCAAATAGACCAGATATATAACTATTCTGAAAAATGGGGTCTCAAAATTAATGTTAATAAAACAAAAGTTTGTGTTTTTGAAAAACGTAAACAAGTCAGGGGAAATGAGTTTTTTATAAATGGAGAGAAAATTGAATATGTTGATAACTTTACTTATTTAGGTGTCCGATTTACATATACTGGTAATATGTCTGGTGCAGTAAAAGCATTGAACGATCAAGCTCTGAGAGCCTACAACAATTTATTGTCTTTATTCGATAATATTAGTCTAGACATTAAAACAAAACTTAAACTTTTTGATTCCATGATAGCACCAATTTTATTATATGGGTCAGAGGTATGGGGTCTGTACAATTTTAAAGATGTTGACAAACTACACTTACGTTTCTGTAAATATATCTTAGGTGTTAAAAAACAAACTCCAACATCTGCCGTTTATGGTGAACTTGGCAGAATCCCATTATCAGTCATTTGTAAAGAAAGGTCTATAAAATTTTGGTTAAAGTTTATGAAAACTCCCGACTCCCCTATGTATATGTTATATAGAGACCTATGTAATAATGTAAACACAAATTGTTGGGCTTCTAAACTCCATTCAATTATTGATCATTTAGGTCTTACAAATATTCGCTTAAATTACGACTGTAATGCAAATTATTTAAGTTTATTTAAAAGTAGGATTCGGGACCAGTTTATTCAAGATTGGAATCATACAATTAATACTTCACCGAAATTACACTATTATTGTAAGTTTAAACAATTTTTTGAGTTTGAAGATTATTTAGTTTCAATTAGCAATGAGACTACAAGAAAATCTCTTACTCGCTTTAGACTTAGTTCACATAATTTGGAAATTGAACAAGGGAGATTTAATGGGATTGATAGACAGAATAGATTATGTAAATTATGTAATCAAAATGTTATTGAATCTGAGTATCATTTTTTGCTATGTTGTAATAAATATGATGATTTAAGAAGACAATACTTGGGAAATATCCCATGGCCAAATTTGCATAAATTCAAACAGCTTATGTCAACAAAAAATAAATTTAAACTTTTTAAAATAGCGAAATTTATAGATGAGTCAATGAAATGCCGAAACAATTATTTAGAATTTCTCACGGCTTCTTAACGAATTCTTAAATCATTGTCTCTTAAGTATAAAATTGATTGATTATTAACTTGTATTTTTCTGTACATTTGTTTGATTATATCAGTGTAAAATGTAAACATGTTTATAGTTATATTGCTGTTAAATGTCTTTGCCATATAATGTATGTGTGTAAATGGCCAAAGACAATGTTCATTGTCGATTTGCCAATAAACTTGAAACTTGAAACTTGTTAAACACTTCGATCTTCACAGAATCAGGTAGTTGCGCTCTATAGAAAGAAAATGTTGTTATAATGCTGTGTTTATTGTTGTTTATTGTTGTTTTTTATTTCTTTTAGTTTAAGTGAAGTAAGATATGTATTTTTGCTTCATCCTGAAAAAATAAAACAAGGTCATGACCTCAATCGCTGAAAAGTATCATTACTTGATAACAATTCATATATATTTATATTTTGTTAATAATAAGCAAGTCATTAGGTACAATTTTGCAATATCATGGTCATGTTCAATTAAATCAAATCACAGAAGGCGCTGAATTTGTTTGGGTCTCAGAATGTCAGAAAGGTGAAGGCTGTGAGATTGTAGACCAATTTGTTTTTGTATAGTGCCACCAATGTTGTTTCTAGTGTCATAACTGTAGTAAATTGACTATAAGGCTTATTGCAACACTGATATGTAATTCATTGTTTATTTGGCTTAAACAATTAAAAAAAAACAAAAAAAACATGGGTTGCCTTAACTTGGATTTGAACTCAGGACATCTCTCTTCCTAAACGAGCGTGTAACCCCTCGACCACGGGGAAGTTATAAGATAACAGCCTGAAGAAAACCATATCATTCTAAATTAGGGTTTGTAACCCTTATTAATTTCGTTTGACACTGATGTAAATAATCATGGAGCTTAATATTACATGTATATCTGTAAAGAATTACACAATATTTGAAATCTTTGACCAATCGGGAACTACTTTTTCTTCTCCCGAGAAGGCTTGAAAATTAATGCGCCCGTCATTTGACAATCTTAACACAGTGATCCCCCTTATTTTTTCAGCGTTAGAGTACATATAAAGGTAAGTAACCGCTTCCAGGGGTTCGGACTCCTTTCTTACTTTGCAAATAAGCATATCAGAGCCTGAAATTTCGCTACCATTATTTGTTTGGTCTGACGACCCAAACAAATAAAAATGTAGTCGCCATTGCTTAAATTTTTAGTATTCAAAGGCATGAAGCTTTAAAAATAACTTTTAATTCATGTAATTAGGTCATTTTTGGTTTGGTTTCACGGCTCATAAAATTGACATTATATCATGTGGCGACTTTCGAGTTTTACAAGTGCCCCTTTGGGTATAAATAAAGGAACGAACGAACGGACACCTGAGTAAAACGACCGACATTCTGTACGGTAGTAAGAAAACTTTCTCACATAAAAAATCGAAACATCGAAGTCACTTGTGGTCTCGTACCTACTTCATGTAGTATATAAAACAGAACGCTGCCTCCAAAATCCATAGCATTTGATTGACAAAATGGGTATTATTAAAATATCATTTTATTTTTAACACAAACACGCAAGCACACATATCCATGAACTCAAACTCAAAAAAAAAAACTTTAAACTTCCGTGATTTAAAAAAATCCACTTACATCAAAACCAGCGTTTTTTCTCCAAATTCGATTATTCAAACAACATTTTGCAAGGAACATATAATTCCAACTTACTCCTAACTTCTTGTTTGTTTATATATTCATACTACGTTTAGACAGTCATTTATATATTCGAACAAACAAATTAAATGAAATAATAATCGCACATAACAGATGTCCATGAATTTCACAATTCGCTTTATAATCCAAAAGAATATACCTAATTGTTTCAAATGAAAATCAAAACAAAACAAAATTTTGAATGTCTTCTGTATCCCTCCCTAAAATTTTAACATTTTATAGCCAAATATTAATTGCTCAACATATAAAATCGAATTTTGCGCAACGTACTCTCAAAATGTTCTTTCATTTTTTTAATAATCCTGTTTACATCAAACTGTAGGCATAATGATACTTTGCAAAACAGGTCCCAGAGTTCTCGTTTAAATTAATAAAATGTATAACTATGAAAAAAAAATCACTCACATTATAATTGAAATTAAATTTTAATATATTTTATTTAGAATTATTACAAAGACAGAAATTGTGTGTGTGCCGTATCTTTTGAAATAAAAGTGTGTTCCGTATCATTTCAACATCACTTTATGAAAATATACTAAAACATCACTGCATTCACTCGATACATTGGTCATAGTAAATATATCAGATTTAACATGTATTTTTCTATGAAATAGTGTCAAAAAACATATGACTTGCTAGAAATCGCCTGTTATGCCAAATGAGTGTGTACCGTTCCCTTCGGCCCAGGCTATGAAAAGAAACCTGTACTCGAATGTTCTCAAAAACCATTCAGGGGTTTTCAGAATTTTGATATACCGTAGATAACTGATATAATTACGGATACTCTGCGCCTTATCTCATCAAAATCGGTTGAGTAATAAATAAGTTATGAATAAAAAACATACCTGAATCGGGTGAAAAATCGGCGTGTTCCGTACCCGAAAAGTCACGTGGTATGGCCACATTGATGCATTATATTTATCATTGATGATGTAAATTCCAAGCAAAAATACTGTTTTGAACACAGCTGGACCGTTATGTTTTTTTTCTACATTATATATATATATATGTATATAATTATTTATTTCATATTTTTAATTTGACCTTTTTCTTTGAATGCAGCAGTTTAATGAGACATTTTTAATGTTTTATATAGACAATAACAGACATTTTTTATAAGTTATATTTTTTTATTTATAAAACTTTTAAAAAAAAAGGAATGTTTTTAAATATACAGACAACGAGAACAGGATTCTTGTGAACACATCCACATGCAACAACAAAATATCGTGCTGATCTGTACGAAGATAAGGCAATAAGTTTAGTTGTATAAATTGGAAAAAAGAAAAGAGTTTAGATACATTAACATGCCTATTTGTAAATGTACATGTTCTTCACCGGCATTTCTCCATAAAGATCAATTCATATGTTACATTTTTACGTTACATTAATTTTGTTCTAGTAATGGCTACCAATCTGAAGTTAACAGTGGTAGGTGATGGCGGCGTCGGCAAAAGCTGTATGCTGATTTCTTATACTACTAATGCATTCCCGAGCGAATATGTACCGACAGTTTTCGACAACTATTGTGCCAATGTTATAGTAGATGGAAAGGTTGTAAATGTTGGACTTTGGGATACTGCTGGTCAAGTGAGTATAAAAAGTTTATTTGGTCCCGCAATCATTATAAATAACGTTTTGGATAAGTTTTTTTACCAAAGAAATATACTTAAGATTTTTTTGTTACTTCTCCAAAACTGTATAACATATGTACGAACGTAAAAAGAAAAAAACAACAGATTATATACATTGATGCTGACAGGTAGAAATATTTGATTATCTGTTACAAAATTACAATACATCAGCTCAAATCTTTTTGCTTCAAGTCAAAAGCATATCATCAATATGAACCTAGCTAGTATTTTTAAATCATTTATTGCCCCTCGCCTTTTTACAAGAAAAAAGAGGACTCCGTCAAAGTTCCATTTAATTTATATGGGGGACGTTGGCAACTCCTTTATAAATTCTAGTTGCTGTTACAATTTTTATATGTAGCTTATAGTAAAAACAATATGAAAATTACAACTACATGTATGTATATTTTCATTCAGGAAGATTACGATCGTCTTCGACCATTATCTTACCCTCAGACGGACGTCTTCTTTATTTGTTATTCCATTGAAATGAGGTCTTCATTTGAGAATGTTCAGCATAAATGGGTTCACGAAGTGCGCCATTATTGCCCACATGTTCCATTGGTTCTCGTTGCTTGTAAGATGGGTAAGTATCACAACCACGTGACCAAAACTTCTAAAATTAGCATTTACCCTCATAAAATCGCTGTGAAGTGCTGGACTTGTCTAGCTAATATTTTGAATTAATTTATTTTTAATCGAAGAAATTTAAGAAAAAAAAATCTAAAGCCAGTTGAGTTGTATTGGACCTGACCTAACAGTTAACTGCATGTTTAGAGCTATAAGCAAACTAAATAAGAGTAATTATAACATGGCGAAAAAATTTAGCATTCTTAATTAAATATTCTGACTTTCTGGCTTTAATTTTTTGTGAATGTAACTTTTCAAACAACGATGACAACAACAACAATAACTGTAGCAGAATCCATGCTGTTCGCTTACAAACCCTATAACAAGTAGAGAAACTGATAGCGAACAACATGGATCCTGATCAGACTGCGCGGATGCGCAGGCTGGTCTCTATCCATGCTGGTCGCAAACCCATTATGTTGGTTTTGTCATGGCGCAGCTCAATTGTTTATAACTTAAAAATCTTTCAATGCAGATTTAAGAGGGACGAGTTCTCGTAAAGATATGGTCAGCTACGATGAAGGTCTTAAAGTAGCAAAGACTCTCGGAATGAGATTTTGCGAGACTAGTGCGTTAACTCAGCAAGGATTGAAGGATTGTTTTGACGATGCTGTAAGTATTTTATGACATTTTTGGCTAATATTTACCTAAAATGAAAGTTAAATAACTGTTATACTGACATTGCAAGTGGAACAGACAGACATACTGATATGTGTATAATCTACAAAAAATAAACAACTATTTTTATCTGTTGACTATTAGTGTACCACGTTTTCATAACAACCAATTCTTTTCTTTTCAACAGATAAGAACTGCTCTAAACTGTCAACCGTCTGCAAAGAAAAGGGGCGGCTTGTTTGGTAGTAGGAAAAAAGAAATTCCAAACCCCCCTGTCATGCCTCAGACTGGTAATTTTTGTTTTCTTATTATTCGTGTATTTTTTAAGACTAGAAACGAAACTCTGCTCCTCAAATATGCTTGTATATATGTTCTTTTGCAGCTGATACTGTTGTATTAGTTGTTATAATAAAAGGTCCCACCTATGAAATATAATAGAAAAATAATGCTTAATGTATTTTGAAATAAGATAATGAATTACATTAGTTGGTAAGCATATATATCTAAAGACATTAAGTATGATATCTTAAATGCAACAAGATGTATTAATCAATTAAAGTATTACTATCCACACCTGCCCTATTGTAATGATTTATATAAAAACGGTCGACAAGGTTTTAAAATAAGATGTATCAGTAACTGTAAATGTCTTTTTGCACAATTTTATTTAACATATACGTTATATAATTCAGGATTTGCACCAAAAATTGAAATAACTACATCTACCTTTGGTGATGAGTGGTACAGGATGCTTCAAGATCCGAAACACTGTGACGTCACGTTTGTTCTAGAGGAAAAGCATCGTCTGGACGCGCATACAACAGTTCTATGTGCGGCATCAAAAGTTTTCGCAAAAATTCTTGGAATTTCAAAACCTATGAAGGTAATCAGATTATGAATAATTTTTTATCAGGTACATGATAATTTGTAAACAAATACATGTATATGAAAATTATGAAAATGAAAAAAATCTCTAGAATCTTTTAGAAACCGGAGGTCTTCCTATCTCGTGATTATTTTTATTATTTTTTTACAGAATAACCAAATGAAAGAAATAAACGCCATTGACAATTACAGCATGGAGCAAATAAATTCTGGCGCAGTACAAGGAGTTGCCGCAATGTACCTTAATGAAGCAGACGACAAAAATCAATCTTCTGCAACCAGTCGTCATATAAATATAGAACTAAGTGCAGACATATTAGCCAAAACATTCGTTCGTGTCCTTGAATTTCTATACTCAGGTTTGTTTCCTTTCAATTGTTACATCTAAGGAAACGAATTCAATTAAATTTGATCCTGTCACTCATTTTTTATGGTATTGTGTCATAAATATAATGCTCAAATGAAGAATTATCAATATTGTAAGTTTCAAAAAGCATTATTTGTAAGGATATAACAGAATTAACATATATCATGTAAATAAAGGGATGTAATAAGAAATTTATTTTCGATAAAGTACAAGTCAATTTTTTTCAATAAGAAATGAATGCATATATTTTAATGATTACTTATAATGCGAATAAACATTTGCAGTATATATTTAACATATTCTTGGATATTTGGAAATTGTTGTAGAAGGATAATTATATATACATAAGATATACAAAATTTCACTTAAGCGTTATTACATTATTAATTACAAAATACAGGATCTTTTAAAGAATTATTTTTGCTGTTGTTGTTGTTTTTGTTTTGTTCCATTTTTCATAAAACAATTGCAGATCTCATGGCTAAGACGTTCTGAAATTTGCTTTAAAAATGCACGTGATTATATGATTTGTTACTTAATAAACTCTATCATTTTTAAGTTTAATAAATCTCATTTAAATTTTGAAAATCGGCATTTCTTCATTAATTTACTCTATCAATTTTAAGTTTAATAAATCTCATTTAAATTTTGAAAATCGGCATTTCTTGATTAATATGTTAATTTATGGTGTACTTTGTTTACAGGGGTTCCACGCTTTCCCGATATAGACGATGTTTCTGAACAGGAAATCCGGGAACTTGAGCGCGTGGCAGGAATATTCAAACTATCCCAATTGCAGACGATATGCACAAATATTTTAACGGAACAAGAATTTTTGAATCCCAGCATCGGTACATACTTGAATGATGAAACGGGAGCCAGACTTAAAGAGCTCTTCTTCAATCAACCGGATAGATCGGACGTTGTTTTCAATGTGGAAGGTTCGGAAATGCTTTGCCTATTTTTATCTTATAGTCATAGCGCTATGTATTATGACTGTCGTTACAGAATTAAAGATAAGGAAAATTAACATTAATTAATTTATTTATATTATAAATAATTTTCAGCTGTTTAAAACTTTTCAAACTAAACCAAGATAAGGGCCATCGGACGAAATAATATAATGGACCTTGTACGTGTTTAACATTTTAATCGTCGAATGTATATTTAACAAGATGTTCTAATAAAATAATTATTAATTATTTCTATTATTTACAGGAAAGTACATATACGCACATAAATGTATATTGAGCGCTCGGTGTGACGTCATGTCAGCCATGTTCAGCGGAAACTTTGTAGAAAGTAAAAATAACAGAACTGAGGTTAGTCAATCAAACTATTTCTTTGTTTTTGTTTAGTTTAATGCAAAAATGCCGTTTTTGAAACATTACCAGATTTAAATGCAAAATCTAGGATTTACTACATGTATATATCATATAGCATCTTGAATTACATCTAAGTAATTGGTCTTACATTCAAGCAATCGGTCATGCATTTTTTTAGAACATCTACAAGCAACGTTTCATTCCATGATTTTCTGATCAAAATTGTCGAACTTTCATATAGTTCTAGCTTCCAAAACTTTATAAGCCGCTATTTAACATTTTTGTTTTTCATCTGATGCGGCATTCACGTCATGTCATAGTATATAAACGGGTACGCTGAAGACCTTAAGCTAACTTTCATATACTATTAGATCTATTTTGCCAACTTATTTTCGAAATTTAATATTTTACTTTTTCTCTTTTACTTGCATAACGGAGACTTCAAACATAGTATGAATTATGCACACTGTGACAAGTAACTATTAGTTATTTCACATTGTAACTCCTCTGTAGAAATTAGAATAAAATTTGGTTATTTTATATTGTCATATAAATCTAGTGCAGAGATATTCAAACCGAAGCTAAAATATGAAATAGCTTGAGATCTATCAATGATTTGTGGAGTGTTCAATGATAATCAACGCTATACAATTACATTAACAAACTTACTATCAAAACGTTATACATCGTCGGATACCCACGATTGATAAACATGTCACATAACATGCAATCAATGTTAATGGTTCGGCCGTGGGTATCCGACGATGAACGTTATATTGCAAAGCACGTAATTACGTATACTTATTATATACATAAACTTTTTCCATTATAGATTCACATACCAAACGCGACTGAAGAGACGTTTCTAGCATTTTTAGAATATCTATACACTGACCACTCCCCTATAGATGAAAATGACGCTGTCGGAATACTCGTGCTGGCAGATGAGTACGGACAACATCGTCTGGTTAACCTTTGTGAATTGTACATTACTAAAGAAGTGGACAGAAGTGTTACGAAACAGATTGAAAAATCTGAAATTGACGTCATAGGCCTATTACTGACATCACAGGTAACTGTTATTTTTGAATTGTATTGTATACAATATACAACAGGGATATAACATATTGATATTTCAACAGGGTCCGCACTCTCAGTGCCTAGAAGGGCGGATGGACGCTCATTAAACCTAGGATCCAGATATTTCAACAAAAAATAATATATACAATTCAAAAATGTTATCTGATTGCATTTAAGAAGAACATCGAGATAACCTTCTTTTTGACAAACACAACGTGTGAAGAAGCATTAATTACATTACATTATAAATGCATGTACATAGATTTATCATGTGTTATAGTTTCCTGTAGTTATATTTATCTATGAGTATAAAAATATGCTGGTAGCATGTGTTAATACATTCCATATATAAGGTATTTTCAATATTATTTATTGCAGGCATACGATACCGATTTTGTAAATATAATTTTAATAGATATTCCTGTTTTTCCCCTTTTTAGGCATACAACGCAAAACAGTTGGCAGACTGGTGTTTATTTTTCATCTCCAGTAATTACATAGCATTCGAGCAACGTAAAGAATTTTCACAATTGAAAGGAGAAAACAAAAAGCAAGTTGTGGAAAACCGATGGCCGCCAGTG
Source organism: Ruditapes philippinarum (assembly GCF_026571515.1). NCBI lineage: Eukaryota > Metazoa > Mollusca > Bivalvia > Venerida > Veneridae > Ruditapes > Ruditapes philippinarum. The sequence goes on from NW_026863554.1 coordinate 238,791, forward strand.
TCATATCTACAAGAAGTGGAAGAATATAACAAGAAATATGGCGACAAATCGGCAGATAAATGTGTGGTCATGTGACATTTTAAGTGCATATTGGTATCTTGTCATGTCACACACAGTCTTGTTCCAGTCACAAGATACAAAAAGCAGACGGATGTGCATTATTTCCGAATTCTATGAGGCAGGTCTCTGCGCATTTCGATCGCGCATTTCCGTTTTTGAAGACGCGCGTTCTTCGATAGTCCGTGACAGTTTGACAATGGCGATTTCTTCACTAGCATGTTGACGTTAGAACTTTATGTAATTACGTCATGTATATCTAAAGCTGCCGTCAATGTCCTACAAGCAATAATTATGTCTGACAATGCTGACACAACCTGGAAAATGAGAACACGTTTTATCAAGTACATATTCGACATAACATTGCAAATCTACAATACAATTACCCCATTTCCAACAGTAAAAGAAAATAATTTATTAATGATTATGAGAATTTTTGCATCACATATGTTACTTTAAGATTCTATGTATATTGTATTGTATATTGCTGTATCCATGTAACAATGCTATGACTGAAAGATTCTGTTTTTATTTGACAAAGTTTTTATTTGCTCGTTAACGTCACGTTCCGTTTAGGGTATAGTTAAACGGACGTTGCGTAATTTGTTATATATACACGTCATTTTTTCTGAAAAAGACAAAATGTTGAAAGCTAAAGAAAGGCGTTTGTTTTCATTGAACTGGTAATATATCTCCAATAGCGAGTCAGTCAAAAAGTTGAAATCCATTCCGTTGAAGCCCAAAAGCTACTGTAGTCAGAGATCCGAACAACACTAACAATTCTCTGGTACAAATACCTGCAAATACGCGGGCTTCAGAAACACTGTCTCTGCTTTAGCAAAGCCCTAAACATGCAAAATATCACAAAGAAACTGGTGCTTCGCCTTGTAGGTTTTTGCTATTGTTAAAAGTTTTACCATGTGCAATTCCACCATAAAACGGCAGCCAACTGTTCACTGTCAGATTGGCAGTTACAGTTTATATGATCAATTCCGAAGTACTCCGAAAGAACACACAGAAATGCGCGCCATTTTGCAGAAAAGTTTGCTTAACTAAATTTTACGAGAAACAATATGTTTTCTTATCCTGTGGTTATTTGATGCCTCCAACACCAGTAGTAAATCATTCTGTATTATAGGTTTTAAAACAAAATGTAAGACCTCTTTATGGAAGGCATTATGTGAACTTAAGTTTAGGATAACACAGACTGACAGTGACAGCCCGTTAATCAAAGTAATAAAAATTCCTTAGAAAAATTTATGCCAAGTGATTCAAAATTTTTGAGGTTTTATTAAATACAATTAATTTTTGACATTTTGGCCATCTGCCCTTGAAGAAGTTTATGAACTGTGACAAACAATTTTAACGGAGCCCCTTTTTTGCTTTTATGGATTTTAACCCCTTTTTGGGGTGTTAATTGATCTGCTACGTTACTTGATATTTGGGGGATTCTTGAAAAGTGGTAAAAGCGGCCTCCATGTTGGCCTTTGTGCAAAAATGATAGAAATTTAAAAGGGTTTTCTTTTATTAAAAGAACAAAAAAAATGTGGAATTGAAATTTGTTGTACCAGTTCCTTTATTTTACAATCAAAAAGTCTTTACTTAAAAAAATAAAAAAATACAAATTCCCCAAAATAGTTTTAAGAAAAAAAATTCAAACCCCAATCTGTGTAAAAAATTTCTGGGGAAAAGTTTAAACATTAAATTCAATTTCTTGGATATTTTTTCAAAATTTTTATAAGAGTTTGCCCCATTACTTTTACTTTTAGAACAATAATTGGGTTTTTAAAATTTTAAAAAAAATCCCAAAATATTTACAGAAGGGTAAACTCAAGGAAATTTTACAATATGAAAATATAACTTTTTCCCTAAATCCGATATTTTGTATCAATATCTCTCCCAACGTAAAAATGGTTTCCCCACAAAAACAAAAAACTGTAAAAAAAAACCCAAATGTTATAGGGAAAGTTTTTATCAAAAATAGAATGTGCAGCAACTCTGCTTCCCATTCCCTTCCTGGATAAAGGGAAGTTGTGACGTGAATAAAAGCCCCATACTTTTGTAAAAAGGTTTATATATAAAGGCAATAATTATACATGTATAATCAACGTTTACTGTAACGGATCGCCGTTTCTATGTTTAATCTTAATGCACAGTCATTCCTTAAATGTTTAAATTTTAAAGCACAAAGTGGTGTAATTTCCCCCTATGCAGCGCCAACGATATAAATTTTGAGCCAAAAGTAGGTCCTGTACGGCGGCCAATGGAACCCAAATGTACAGAAACCTGAGACATAAGAAAGGAGGTAGCCCCTTTAAAAAGGCTGTTGGGTGCAAGCAAATGGCTGTCTTACAGCTGTCATTGTACAGGGGCTCACGCCCCCTGTACCTCCCCCTCCCCGACTCTCCCCTTTTTTGTAGGGCCACTCCCTCGGCTTTGTCGGGAAAACCCCAGCAGTAATTCATGCAAGTTAGTGTGCCGCCTTAAACGTCCCCTCCGAGCTGTAAAAAAAAACTGCGAAGTTTGTCTTACGCGTAGCTGGTTCTTAAATTATTTCGATGCCCTTCTTTGGTCCCCCTTTGGGGGAAAAGAAAAGGGACACGATTATTTGTTTTTCGACTCTTTATAGCCATCCCTGTATCACCCAAATTTTAACTGCATTTATAACTCAATTTCTTTTCAGCCAATTTGCGAAAAGGGATCCTCGGTGGGTTTTTTGTTCCCTAGAAAACGAGATAACTCATTAAAACAAATCAATTTAGTTATTGTCCCCTAGTTACGTTTTTCCCCTTGGAAAACCCCATTGGGGAACCCAAATTTTATGGTGCCAAAGTTTCAAATTTTGGCTTTTTAAATTAACCAATTTTAAATCCAATTTAAAAACGCCCAAAAAGGTTAAAAAAGTAAAAAATTTTCCGTTTTTAAAAAAAATCCTTTTTTTGGGCCTTTTGGTTCGAAATTTTAAACAAAAGTTTTTAAAAACCTTACAAAAAAATGCGGCAATTGGGGCCTTTTTGACCAAAATTTTTTAAAATTTTACAATTGCAATTTTACCGGGCAAATGTGCTTCTATAAACCTTTAAAAAAAGGGTCGCCAACTGCTGGAAAAAGGCTGAATGTGCAAGCGCCGACTTTGTTGGTGGGGGATAGAGGGTATTTTTCAAAATTTGAAACCATGTGGGGTTTTATTGTTTTAAAAACCCCCTTTTTTAAAATACAAAATATAAAAGTAAAATGCGTTACATTCGCAACGATTTAATTTAATGGTAACATTTCAAATTTTACCCTATAAACTAATACCTGTATTTACAATTATTTCAAACAAGACACGGGTATTACACGAACAAATTTTGCTAAATTATGATTAACTATTACTTTTAAAAAGAGGTCTGAAAAAAAACATATTTTAATATCTTAAAACAAATATTAAAAAATATTCTGAAATAAAAAAGCGTATTTTCATTTACCATATTTTCACTGCAAAAATTAATTTGTCACAGCAGTGAAAAATTTTCCGGGCTATTTCTTTTAAATTCCCTAGCAAATACACAAAATTCGGAAAAGGCTTTCAATTGTAAAGTCCAAAAAAAAAAAAAAAAAAAAAAAAAAGAAAGAAAGAAGAGAAAAATGTTATGATTAAAAAAGGAATTTAAATTTTTCTTAAAAAAGGATTTATTTTTTTCTTGTGGAATGATAAACAATTACATAATTCTATCACTCGATGAAAATAAAACCTGATTATAGAAAAAAACTTAATTGTTTTTTCTTGTGTGGGGATGATATATAAAAATCTAAAGTTTTTTACCCGCGAATGCATCAGCCAGTGGGGGTTTTTAAAAATTGGAATTGGTTTGGGGGGGTTAAATTTCAGCAGAAATTAATCCGTCTTTATTAATAGGTTTTTTGACCGTCGTCGTCACGGAAACCATAAAAAGGACCAAGGTAGATGTTATTAACACTTTACCGGGGTCTCTTCTTATATTTGGTCAAGGGCCATGCTGACAAAACATTTTCCCAATAATTTCGTTGACTCTCCGAAATTATAATTTTCTCAATAATCTTTTTTATCGTTCCGGCTTCTAATGACTTAAGCAATATTTTGGGTCATTAAGTGCAATCCGAGCCTTTAGTTTGACTACACACGGCCACAAGGGGACGAACGCCACTTGTTGGTCTCAGGTCTCTACAACATCAACTGCCATTCGTCACAACCCTTTTTTACCTATTTCCCTACGGACATTGAGAGTGTACGTCACCACATGCCCCCGGGTATGTTAATTTTAGCCCGCTTTTGCGCACCATTAAATTCGCGGCAAGCACTGAACATAGGGGATGGTTTCTCAATCCCAAATTGATTATTGATCGTAAGCATCATCGGGGAACTCCAGTAAGGTACTCGTATGTTTGTTGTCATAAATGGTATGCCGAGAAAGCATTATTTTCTGTGTCAACCTGCCATTTGTTACGAGAAAAACCCTGCAAATAATTCTTGACTCATATCTTTGGAGTGGTCACCTGAACCCAAAAGCATTTCCTCCCGATCTTCAAATTTTTGTGCAGTAATTTTCCAAAAAGCGGGTAAAGCTGCGTCTTTTTCGCTTTAAGTTCTCCCCAGGGGAAACTTCAAGAATAGTATTCTGCAATTACCAAAGTTAAAAAAAGTAAAAAAATTCCCCAAAAAAAAAAACAAATTTACGTCTTAAAGGTTAAGTCAATAAATCGAAGAATTTAAAATCCCTAAGTAAACGGGAACCCTTTTCCCAAGTAAAAAGGGGACTGGGGTTATTCCTTGTAAGATGAAAAAACAAGACAATAAAAACAGTCCTTTTATTCTTCCATCAAAATTAGATTTCCATTTAAATTTTGCATCAGCTAGTGATCTGGGAAAATATCGGGTAAAAAGGAAAAGTTATGTAATTGCTAAAATTGGGCCAATATCATGGATATTGTATTGGGGATTAAGCTTAAATTAAATAAATATATACTTGCAGTTTTAACTTAA